>NW_027016596.1:0-112882 GCF_036934945.1 Oncorhynchus masou masou | reverse complement strand
CGGTTTCGAACCTGGGTCTCCGGAGTGAGAAACAGTCACTTAACCAACTGAGCCACGAATAGGTGGTAGGTAAAACACAAAAGAACTCAAAAGAAACTCACCAAAAATAAACAAAAACAAAAAACAGAATACCACAAGAACGTCACCCGGAATCGACAAGAGCACACAGAACACTAGGGCAGGGTGCTAACATACAAACACAGAGCACAGAACTGAGGGAAACAAAGGGTTTAAATACAATCAGGGGAAACGAGACACAGGTGCAAACAATAATGGGGATCAAGGGAAAAACACAGGGACAAAAAGCACAATGGGGACATCTACTGACAAAAACCCGGAACAACCCTGGCCAAATCCTGACAGAATCCCCCTAGGAACGGCTCCTGGCGTTCTACCAGCTCTCTCAGGGTGGAGGACCCTGAACTGACGAATGAGGTCAGGGTCCAGGATGTCTTTGGCAGGAACCCAGGAGCGCTCCTCAGGACCGTAGCCTTCCCAGTCCACCAGATACTGCCAGGACCGCGGCACCCGGCGGGAATCCAGTATCCGGTGGACCCGGTATAAGCCGGCTGGCCTCCAATGACACGAGGCGGAGGGGGAGGTCTGTCTGCCGGGACAAGGGGAGAAAAAACAACAGGTTTTAACAAAGACACATGAAATGTGGGATTAATCTTAAGGGATCTGGGTAAGTGTAGGCGATAAGAAACTGGGTTAACTCTCCTGGCAACCTTGAAGGGACCGATGTATTTTTGGGACAGCTTGCGAGACTCCACCCGTAGAGGTAAGTCTCTTGTGGAGAGCCAGACTCTCTGGCCGGGCGCAGGGTAGGCCCGGGACGGCGCGTCTGTTGGCTTGTTGTTGATACCTCTGTGAGAACGCATCAGATTAAGACGGGTCTTCCTCCACATAAGCCGACAGCGTCTGACGAACCTCAAGGCTGAAGGCACTCTGACTTCTGCCTCCTGGTCCGGGAACAATGGAGGAGCATAGCCAAACTGACACTCGTGCGGGGACATACCAGTGGAGGAGGAGCGCAAGGTGTTGTGCGCGTATTCGGCCCAAACAATAAAGGATGACCATGTGGACGGGTTGTCACGAGTCATACATCGGAGGGTGGTTTCCAGCTCTTGATTCATCCTCTCTGTTTGGCCGTTGGACTCCGGATGATACCCTGAAGATAGACTGGCAGAAGCCCCCATGAGTTGGCAGAAGGCCTTCCAAAACCTTGAGGCGAACTGGGGACCTCTGTCAGAAACCACATCTTGAGGAATGCCGAAGACTCGGAACACATGATTAATTACCAACTCAGCCGTTTCCTTGGCAGAAGGTAACTTAGTCAGAGGGACGAACCTGGCCGCTTTGAAAACCTGTCGATTATGACTAGGATAGTAGTATTGCCATGGGATGGAGGAAGTCCAGTAATAAAGTCCAATGAGATATGGGACCAGGGTCTGTGGGGAACAGGTAAAGGATGAAGGAGTCCTTGAGGGCGGAGGTGAGAAGATTTGCCCTGGCAGCACACGGGGCAGGCATTGACGAAAGTGGCAACGTCTTCTCTTATGGTAGGCCACCAGAACTTACGCTGGATGAACTCCAAGGTGCGACCCTACGCCCGGATGACAGGTGAGGCGAGAGGAGTGCCCCCACAGAAGGACCTGTGTCCTCACTGCCTTGGGGACAAACAACCGATTGGCAGGGCCTCCTTTAGGGTCCGGTTCGCTAGCTTGAGCACGTCTCACGGTATCCTCAACTTGCCACGAGATCGGAGCCACAATCTTAGCAGCAGGAAGGACAGGCATGTCCGTGTCATCTCGAATGGCAGGAGCGTAGACTCGGGACAGGGCATCCGGTTTGAGATTCTTCGACCCGGGCCGATAGGTGAGGATAAACTGGAATCGATTGAAGAAAAGAGACCATCTAGCTTGTCTAGAGTTCAATCGCTTCGCCTGCTGGATATACTCCAGATTTTTGTGGTCCGTAAGCACTTGAAACGGGTGAGAAGCCCCCTCGAGCCAGTGTCTCCATTCCTTCAATGCCATCTTAACCGCTAGGAGTTCACGATCCCCACATCGTAGTTCCTCTCAGTCGGGGTAAGCCGGTGTGAGAAGAAAGCGCACGGATGAAGCTTCTTGTCTTCACCCCTCTGAGACAGGACAGCTCCAACACCAACCTCTGATGCGTCTACCTCCACCACAAATGGTTCATCCGTAGTCGGTAGTATCAGGATGGGAGCAGAGAGGATGCGCTGCTTGAGTCCTTGGAAGGCCGTCTCAGCTTCTCTTCCCCAAAAAAACCTTGCATTGCCACCTTTGGTTAAAGCTGAGAGAGGAGCTGCCACCAAACTGAAGTTCTTGATGAACTTGCGGTAAAAGTTTGTGAAGCCCAGGAAACGCTGAACATCCTTAACGGATTTGGGGGTGGGCCAATCCGCTACCGCCCCTACCTTCCTAGGGTCCATTTGGATTCGACCGGGTTCCACTACAAATCCCAGGAATTGTACTCGGGATGAATGGAATTCACATTTTCCGGCTTAACGTACAGATGGCTGTCCAGGAGGCGTTTGAGTACTTGTCTGACATGCTTAGTGTGTTCTTGAAGGGAGCTTGAAAAGATGAGGATGTCATCCAAGTAAACGAACACAAATATGTTAAGCATATCCTAAGCACATCGTTTATGAGCGCTTGGAACACCGCTGGGGGCGTTGGTCAGGCCGAAGGGCATCACCAAGTATTCATAGTGACCAGTAGGCGTGTTGAAGCGGTCTTCCACTCGTCACCAGGTCTGATCCGCACAAGATGGTATGCGTTCCGCAGGTCAAGCTTAGTGAAAACAACTGCTTCCTGGAGCAGCTCGAAGGCTGTGGCCATAAGGGGTAGCGGGTAACGGTTACGGACGGTTATGTCATTGAGTCCCCGGTAGTCGATGCAAGGACGTAACCCACCATCTTTCTTGGCCACAAAGAAAAACCCTGCTCCCCGCCGGGGAGGTTGATGGACGCATGAGGCCTGCTTCCAGAGAGTCCTTGATGTAGGTATCCATAGCAGCTCGTTCGGGTGGAGATAGGGAAAAGATCCGACCCCTGGGGAGGCAAGTGCCCGGAAACAGGTCGATGGGGCAATCGTAAGATCTATGGGGTGGTAGCATGGTGGCCCTCTGTTTGCTAAACACCAGTTTGAGGTCATGGTAACACTCGGGAACTCGGGTCAGGTCGATGGATTCTAAAGACTCGGGAGTAGAACTCGGGAATTCTGGAAAATACAAGTAGCTTGGCACGTAGGACCCCACTGCTTGATAGTGCCCACAGACCAGTCGATGTGAGGGTTATGGCTGTGAAGCCAGGGGTATCCAAGGACGAGAGGGAACTCGGAACAGGAGATCAAATGAAAGTTCATCAATTCCTGGTGTTGTGAAACTGAAAGTCTCAAGGAGGTAGTGACATGAGTGACAAGTCCAGATCCCAAAGGGCTTCCATCCAATGTAGTAACTTTCATGGGGTCACTTAGAAGTTCAGAGGGAACGCCATTCTCCTTCGCCCAGACACCATCCATGAAGTTACCTGCGGCTCCAGAGTCTACCAAGGCTTGAAGGTGAAGCTTGTGGTTGTCCCAGGAGAGGGTGACTGGAATGAGCAGACGGGAGTTGGACGGATGGGAGGAGGTTATGTTTCCCGTTACAGTTCCCCCCGGTCTGTACGGGACAGAGCGTTTCCCTGGAGCCCGGGACACATGGAACGGAAATGGCCCGGTTTGCCGCAATATAGACAGCGTCGCTCCCTCATCCGGCGGTCTCTCTCAGCCTGGGAGATGCGTCCAATCTGCATGGGTTCCGGTGGAGCCAGTGATGATAAAGGTGGGGACTCGGAGCTGGGACTGATAGGGCTAGAGGTCTATGGTTGAGTTCTCTCTCTCTCAGACGCTGGTCAATGCGTGAGGCCAACTTGATCAGGGACTCGAGATTGTCCGGTGGTTCCCGAGTGGCCAGTTCATCTTGGATAGTGTCGGAAAGGCCTTTCAGAAAGCACACCGTGAGCGCCTCGTTGTTCCAGCCACTCGCTGCTGCCACCGTGCGGAACTGGATGGCATAGTCCGTCACGCTGCGCCAACCTTGATGGAGAGTCAGGAGCTGTTTGGCTGAGTCAGAACCACTGCTTGGGCCTTGAAACACTCGTTTGAATTCCTCAGCAAAGGCAGAGTAGCTGGCACAGCAGGAACTATGGGCATCCCACACAGCAGTAGCCCAGGCCAGGGCTTTTTCCGACAGCAGGGTGATGATATATGCGATCTTAGACCGGTCGGTGGGAAACGACGAGGGTTGCAGCTCAAAGGAGAGAGAACATTGAGTGAGAAACCCTTTACAAGCACTTGGATCACCTGAGAACCGTTGGGGAGGTGGAAGACGAGGTTCAGCCAGGGGGTTAACTGCCATGGGTACGTGAACTTGAGGTACTGGGACGGGAACTGTTGCCGGGAGTAAGTCGATCAGATATTTGCTTAATGGAAGTCAGCATCTCCGACAGAAGATGAGAATGTCTAGCCATTAAGGCCTCTTGCTGAACCAGGGCGGCTTCGTGGCGTTGGACAGTCTCCTGGTGGTGGGACAGCGTGGCAAAAAGGTCCTGGGAACTGGCTGCCTCTGGGTTCATTTCTGGCTCTGTGTTTCTGTCAGGACCCGGTTTCGAACCTGGGTCTCCGGAGTGAGAAACAGTCACTTAACCAACTGAGCCACGAATAGACAGCAGAACCCAGAAGATGAGGCAGACACAGCAGTACTTAAGACGGTGAATTTAATAAAGAAAAAATCCTAAAATACAAAAATGGCAAATCCAAAAGGTGGTAGGTAAAACACAAAAGAACTCAAAAGAAACTCACCAAAAATAAACAAAAACAAAAAACAGAATACCACAAGAACGTCACCCGGAATCGACAAGAGCACACAGAACACTAGGGCAGGGTGCTAACATACATCCGGTGGAGTCCACAAAGCATATTGCATGTAACAAACAGTTACATGACCTACAGCATGGCCAACAAGTTAATGTTTCCGACATTTTCGGACTACTAAACAACTTGATTTAGAACACGAAGTGTTATCGCAGGTAGCAAAGAAAACAGGTGCAGCCTCCACTATTCCAGCACCATTTCAACTCAACAATTCCACATCATCAAATCACCTATGCTTAGCCTAATACAATAACAACTAAAAGATTACAAAAACAATTTCGTCCAATCAACGTAAGCTAAACATCATGATTTCTGATTTCTGCGTGTGTGAATCGTTCTACTTGTAGAGAACCGCCAAAGCCATCCTCCTCTCTTCCATGTTTCTGAAACTGTCTAAGACTTTGTCATACAGTACACACTTTTAGTTTTTGTTGTCCTAGGCTACCTGGCTAAAATGATTGCTTGCTAGCCTAACTTCCTTTCATGGACAACGATTAGCCAGCTAGCCTACTACATCTAACAGTGTAGGGTCCTCAGAGGATGAAGGGGAAGACCGTCCTACTCAGTGAGTTTCAGAATAATTAAAACTACACTAATTATATCCACATGTCACTAAATACCTGATTAGAACAATGTTTTGCAATAAAGGTCTACAGTAGTCTCAACAACACACTTTAGGCTAGCACCATGGTGTAGCCAGAAGACAGCTATTCTCTGTCCTCCTCTGGCTACATTGACTTCAATACAACATCTAGGAGGTGTGTAGGCCTTACCCCCTTCCATAGACCTACATGGTAATTATGACCACTTCTGTAGGACGTCTTCCAACCAGTCAAAGCTTTCGCAAAATGAACTGACATGTTGTCCATCCAATCATAGGATTAGGGGCAGAGAACAAATCTAGTGTTGTATATTGGGGTTGTGCCACAGAGCATTATGGAGGTTCTATATGTTGGAAAGCTTGGTGAGTTGGTGACATATTGGATAGAGACAGAGTGAAGTGTGATAGTTGAGCATTTTAAGGATATTATTCAATTCAACTTAGTGTCTTTAAACTACAGGAGACGGAGGAAGAAGATTATATATTGGTTTCTTGGTCTTAGAACTTTATTTTTGTGTGGAGTAAGTGGAATTATTTCAATTTGCCTTGCTAACGTTAGTAGCAAGTGCTAAAATTAGCTAGCTACCAGAGTAGAGTTTTCCCTGCCAGAATCTCTAGCTAATGCTAACAACAATGTAGTGGATTTTTTTTGTTGAAGAACCCCTTTCATTGCCAACATCAGATTCAAGCTTCTTGGAAAAAGCCACATAGATCAACTAATGGATGAAGATCTGCGAATTCAAACTAATTGAGTGTATGTAAACTTCTGACCCACTGGGAATGTGATGAAAGAACACAACAAGAAGGTAAGAAGAAACAGGTTCACAAGCAGCGTATCAGCAAGAGTTGGCTTTTACTTAGCGGCACGTTGAGAGAGAAAGTTCAGCTAACAAGGACAACCACAAAGACTTTGCTGAGGTACAGTTGAAGTTGGAAGTTAACATACAATTAGGTTGGAATCATTAAAACTTGTTTTTCAACCACTCCACAAATGTATTGTTAATTAACAAACTATAGTTTTGGCAAGTCGATTGGGACATCTACTTTGTGCATGACACAAGTAATTTTACCAACAATTGTTTACAGATAGATTATTTCACAAATAATTCACTTATGATTGACTGTATCCAAATTCCAGTGAGTCCGAAGTTTACATACACTAAGTTGGCTGTGCCTTTAAACAGCTTGGAAAATTCCAGAAAATGATGTAATGGCTTTAGAAACTTCTGATAGGCTAATTGACATAATTTGAGTTAATTGGAGGTGTACCTGTGGATGTATTTCAAGGCCTACCAAACTAAGTGCATCTTTGCTTGACATCATTTGAAAATCAAAATTAAATCAGCCAAGACCTCAGAAGAAGTGTTGTAGACCTCCACAAGTTTGGTTCATCCTTGGGAGCAATTTCCAAATGCATGAAGGTACGACGTTCATCTGTACAAACAATAGTACACAAATATAAACACTATGGGACCACAAAGTCGTCATACCGCTCAGGAAGGAAATGTGTTCTGTCTCCTAGAGATGAACGTACTTTGGCGCAAAAAAGTGCAAATCAATCCCAGAACAACAGCAAAGGACCTTGTGAAGATGCTGGAGGAATTAGGAACAAAAGTATTGATATCTGCAGTATAAAAAAGAGTCCTATATCGACAACTGCACATGGGGACAAAGATTAAACTTTTTGGAGAAATGTCCTCTGGTCTGATGAAACAAAAAATAGAACAGTTTGGGCATAATGACCATCGTGATGTTTGGAGGAAAAATTGGGAGGCTTGCAAGCCGAAGAGCACCATCTCAACCGTGAAGCAAGGTGGTGGCAGCATCATGTTGTGGGAGTGCTTTGCTGCAGGAGGGACTGGTGCACTTCACAAAATAGATGGCATCATGAGGAAAGAAAATTATGTGGATACATTGAAGCAACATCTCAAGACATCTGTCAGGAAGTTAAAGCTTGGTCGCAAATGACCTCAAGCATACTTTCAAAGTTGTGGCAAAATGGCTTAAGGACAATAAAGTCAAGGTATCCGAGTGGTCATCACAAAGCCCTGACCTCAATCCTATAGAACATTTGAGGGCAGAACTGAAAAAGCGTGTTCGAGCAAGGAGGCCTACAAACCCGACTCAGTTACACCAGCTCTGTCAGGAGGAATGGGCCAAAATTCACACAACTTCTTGTGGGAAGCTTGAGGAAGGCTCCCCGAAACGTTTAACCCAAGTTAAACAATTTAAAGGCAATGCTACCAAATACTAATTGAGTGTATGTAAACTTCTGACCCACTGGAAATGTGATGAAAGAAATAAAAGCTGACATTCTTGAAATGAATTGGTGAGCCTAACTGATTAAATGTCAAGATTTGTGAAAAACTGAGTAGAAATGCATTTGCCTAAGGTGTATGTAAACTTCCGACTTCAACTGTAATTGCACATTGCACTTTACTTGCAGACCGTACTGTACTCTCTGGGATGTCAAAATCAATTCAGAATGATTTGATCGCTTCCATCGCATCATCCATTAAAATTGAGATTAAAACGAGAGGTTGATGCAGCACATTTTTTTGTTCGCACAAGTAGGCTTTCCATTTTCCTACTGTATTTATTTAGCAAAGGTGATAACACATAATCCCTCCTGACAGACACAAGCAAAAATGTATTACATACATGTTGCAGCAGCCTAAGCTACACCTAAACATTGGAGACTTGACATGCCTTATGGGATGGAAATGAGACATTTTTTCAGTTGGATCAATTGTAGGCTACTAATAATAGCAGCTGCATACAACCTATGTGTCCTGTCCATCTGGTCAGGTTAAACAAATGAGTAACCTTATGTATTTCGTGAGGGTTCAGTTGCCAGCCGGAGGAAGAGGACACTACAGACCCCTCCCCCCTCAGGGAATAGGTACTCAGTGTAGAGCAAATTAATACACACCTGGTCCCACTAATTGGCTTGGTGTCTCCCTCTATATACAGTAGGTGTGCCAGGAGAAGAGCTGGGGAGGGATTGGGAGCAGACACAGGGACCCGTGACGGACTTTCCTACCTCGGAGAAAGCATCTTCATCTGATGCACCTTGGCTCTATGTTAAACAAGGCAGGCTATAGATAGAGGGAAGCGTTCCCCCCAGTAAATATGATGTGCAGTCTAAAGACAAAGGAAGCTGTTTGTTGTTTTGAGTTCCCTTTTTGGCCACGGCCTTTTGGTCAGCTGCTTATGATTATTATTTTTACGCTGTTGTTTCAGTGTTGGACCCTACCTTGTACTGGACTTATTTTGTTGGGCGAAAGAACCTGCTTAGTGACAATTTAAATAAAAAGAACCACAACCACTGCCTCTGGTCTGTTCATTTCATGCCTCCCACCTGTGTTAGCGTGTTTCAGACTAGCTGATCCGTCATAATTTATAGTACATTTTTTTGTCAGAAGAATGTGATCAAATTTGGTAAATATTCAAACGTGGGCTGGCTAGGCTACCTATATATCTTCAATCCCAAATTATTAACTGGATTGAATTAATCAACATAATAGTGATGGCGTAGACTGTGAGCTCATTTTTAATTAGGCCTGCAGTCTCATAATGCGAGCTTAGCCATGTGAGTTCTATTGTCCCTGTGTCTGGGTAGAGGAAAACCCTCTGTTTATCTAAATATAATTCATATGAACAAGTATAAGGTTGCTGTAGTGTCACGTTCTGACCTTTATTTCCTTTGTTTTGTCTTTATTCAGTATGGTCAGGGCGTGAGTTGGGGTGGGCAGTCTATGTTTGTTTTTCTATGATTTGGGTATTTCTATGTTTCGGCCTAGTATGGTTCTCAATCAGAGGCAGGTGTCATTAGTTGTCTCTAATTGAGAATCATACTTAGGTAGCCTGGGTTTCACTGTGTGTTTGTGGGTGATTGTTCCTGTCTCTGTGTTAGTTTGCAGCAGTATAGGCTATTTTGTTTTTCGTTTCTTGGTTTTGTATTATTTGTGTTTATTCGTTATTAAACATGTATGAAAATTACCACGCTGCATTTTGGTCCGACCCTTGCTACACCTCATCGTCAGAGGAGAACTGTGCCATGTAGTTTGACAGCGTTTTCAACCTCCCCAGGGCGATGAGTTTGTTTTTCCAGGAGTTTTTATTTTTCAACCATATGATCTGATTTGAAAAACCTGTCCCATCATAGCCCATATACAACCTTTTTACAACTGATTAATTACTGTCATACCCTATAGGGTTAGGTTACCAGATAAGGAACCATTCTGGATCCCAGGGGGAAAGAATTTCCCCACCACTCTGGGACCTATGGTGCCACCAGTTTGCGCGAAGTTGTCAGTTATCATTGGTATGTGGATGATCAGGGCTTTATTTAGGAACATTTCTTGGGCTACTTTAATGTGTGAAGTGGGCGAGAAGCACAGCCTGTATTTGACTTTGAACTCTGAGATGTCAGAGTTTACCTTCAGGGAGAAATTTGTTGCCCAAATCTATGTTGGCGCTGCTATAATGGAATGTATCTGCTATTTGTATTTAAAGCTAAGTCCCCTCCTGTTCCCTGGTGAAGAGGTGGTGACCACTCCACTACCATTGTCAACTCTCTCCTGACATGAACAGAAGCCATGTCTCATGTGTCCGCTCATCCACTGACACATAGTGTTACCTCTCCAAGTACTGTGAGTAGACCTGTCAATTTTCCCTCATTACTGTATGTAGAGTCAATCACTTCCACAAATACATTATTACACCTCAATGATTAGACTCATTGCTTGGACTAACTCGTTCTTAGCTCCTTTATCTAACTGTGTAGTGCATTTTCTGTCTTCCCAGTCAAATCCTGGTCTCCCCTCAGTGGAAGAGTTGAGCTCTTCTGTCCTGCACTGAAGCCTATGAATGCATCAACCCCTATCCTGCAGTGAAGTCAAGCCTCTGAACACCTCAACTCATGACTGTCATGCCCTGACCATAGAGAGCCCTTGTTTCTCTATAGTGTAGTAGGTCAGGGCGTGACTAGGGGTATTCTAGTTTATAATTTCTATGTTGGTGTTTTGTATGATTCCCAATTAGAGGCAGCTGGTAATTGTTGTCTCTAATTGGAGATCATATTTAAGTAGCTATTTTTCCCACCTGTGTTTGTGGGATATTGTTTTGTGTTTGTGCACCACGTAGTCACGTTTAGTTAATTTATTTACTATACTTTGTTTTGTTTAAGTTTCTCTTTGAATTAAATATGTGCCACTCAACATCTGCTGCACCTTGGTCCAGTTCTTACGACAGCCGTGACAATGCCTCATACCCTCATTCAATCACTGTTGTGATCCCTTCTCAACACTGTGTAAGTAGCCCTCTCATTCCCATTCCCCATAATATTGTAAAATAAATGTCATTATTAAATGCTTTAGGTTAAAATAATTTGTTTTTGATTTTTAAAACACACTTTGCTGTCCGCGCCTATACTGTCGGTCTCCCATGCTCCTTAATTTTTCAAGTCACCAGCCTCCACTGACATCTAGATACATAATGAACTTCCATCCTCTCAGGCCAGAGGCACAATGTATGAATTTATAGTTGGATCAGAACCTTTGTTATAATAAATGGCCAGTAGGTAGAATTAAGTAAAACCACAAGTCCAAAGCACTATCTCCATTCATGGCTAATTTAGGAAAGGGCTAATTTAAGCTAGATACCGGAGGACAGCAACACAACAAAATGCAACAATTAAAGTTTTTTTTCTGTCAAGGACATTTGGCTTTTGATGTGATGTGATTGGTGTGAAGCCAAATTCAAACTGGCTTCCCTTGATAATTTTTTCTAGTGCGCCAGGGCCATTCACATATGAGTCAGTTTAGCTCAACGCTGATTGGCTATTGTAAAATGTTTCTATCAATAGAGGCTAAATGCTGGCTGGCACCCCTTGCATTTAATGCTACAGATGGCAACAATATCATGCACTTTTTGACCAGACAGGATCAGATAGATGGGTTAAACATAGAAAGAATACATTTAGCCTCTAATAAAAATTATTAAACACAGAGACACGAGATATATATATATATATATATATATATATAATCACATTTGTTTTTGTTATTTTTGGTGGTATATTTTTGGGGGGTGGAAGCCTGGCTTCCCTTGGCTCCATGAATACACCCCACTGATATACAGTCTTCATCCATTTAGTGTCCATTAAGTGTCACATTGTGTCACATTGACAAGTGTCACATTGTCATCTTGTGTAATAGTGTTGGACAATGGTAATTGTCACACAGGAATGGAGAAATAATATACAATTCACTGTTGCAAAAACTTCTCACTGCAACTCCCTATGTTGTCAGCGCTTTAACTCTGCATGATGGCCTGTCCTTGTCCTTCTCTTGGTTTTGACAATCCTTTATAGATACATTTGACCTACATTGGGGTCTGGAGTTATTGGATCCCTTGAAAAATGTGAGCAAAAAAGTCTGTAGAAAAAACATACAAGTACTGAGCTACTGTATATTGTATGCTCCAAAAAAATTAAAACATATATAATACAAACACACACATCAAACTCCACAAAGAAATGGTTAAGTGACCACAAAATCAACATTTGAAATGGCTATCTCAGTCTCTGGGCTTAAACCCCATTTGAAAACCTATGGTTTAATTGAACAGGGCAGTCCATAAGCGCAGACAAAGGATATCAAGGATAAAGAAAGATTATGTATGGAGGGAATGGTCCAAGATCCCTTCCAATGTGTTCTCCAATCTCATAAAATGTTTTAGAGAAAGTCTGTCCTCACAAGGGGAGGGTGCAGAAGCATTGAAAATAGGGGATCCAATAATTTTGATCTCTATCTTTTTTCATAGTTTAAAAAAATCTTTTTCTCTGAGAAACTGTATTGGTATAAAATGTTAGTATTAGTATTTTTTTTAAGCATACAATATTTATTTTATACAGTCTTTTTTGCTTTATCAAGGGATTCAATAATCCAGGATTCCACAGTATCTAAAGAAGTTTTAAACTGAGTTCATAAAAATAACCATTACCCATACCATATAATACAGTGACAGTACTGGGTTTCTGCAAAACAAATGTATCTACCAACAGAGACAATTGCCATAGACTCTGATTTGACCTTGGAAGAGGTGGAGCACTCTAGCCTCGTTGTAACCCTTATTTGCTGGTCGAATCAGAGTGGGAATTAGGAAACCAGTCTCACCGTTGAAAGCCTTAAAAAAAATGGTATTATTTTTCCTGTTTGGCAAAATGGATAGCAATTACATATCTGGAAGTGTATCATTTTTAATAGGATTTTCATCCCTCTCCTTCACACTTCATAAACTACACCCTGTTCTTTTGGGAGACCTTGTGAAGCGCTGATTTTAGTGAGTCATTTCCTTTTACTATATATATATATATATATATAATAATGTCATCTCGATCCGATCATAATGGACCTTATTACAATTTCTGAAATGCAGTTCACACATTAGTGGTCTTTGGAAGAGGTGCATAACACTGGGGTGCAAACTAACAAACCTCGACACTGTAACACAACACATTGAAGAAGCACCATCACGACCATTGACACACAAAAGGCTTTTTTGTATTCGGCATAGCAAGTGATGGGCCTAACTATCCACCAAAATAAGCACTGCTTATTCAGTATAAGCCTACCCCGACACAATGCCACAAATGTCTCAAGTTTTGAGGGAGCATGCAATTGGCATGCTGACTGTAGGAATTTCCACCAGATCTGTTGCCAGAGATTAAAGAGAATTTGGCAGTACTTCCAACCGGCCTCACAACCACAGACCACGTGTAACCACCCCAGCCCAGGACCTGCACTCCCAGCTTCTTCACCTGCGGGATTGTCTGAGACCAGCCATCCAGACAGCTGATGAAACTGTGGGTTTGCACAACTGAAGAATTTCTGCACAAACTGTCAGAATCCATCTCAGGGAAGCTTAACTGTGTTCTCGTCGTCCTCACCATGGTCTTGACTTAACTGCAGTTCTGTGTCATAACAAACTTCAGTGGGCAAATGCTCCCCTTTGATGGCCACTGGCACACTGGAGAGAAGTGTGCTTTTCATGGATGAATCCCAGTTTTAACTGTACCGGGCAGATGGCAGACAGTGTGTATGGCATAGTGTAGGTGGCAGTGGGGTTATAGTATGGGTAGGCATAAGCTACGGACAACGAACACAATAGCATTTTATCGATGGCAATTTGAATGCACAGATACCGTTATGAGATCCTGGGGCCCATTGTCATGCCATTCATCCGCCACCATCACCTCATGTTTCAGCATGATAATGCACGGCCCCATGTCGTAAGGATCTGTACACAATTCCTAGAAGCTGAAAATGTCCCAGTTCTTCCATGGCCTGCATACGCACCAGACATGTCACCAGCAATGGATGATGGTCATTGTAGTTAATAAGCATGTTTTCTGTGCTAAACTATGCAGATATTTGGCTTGTCGGACTCTACAACTACACCGCACAGTTCAGGCTTGATCTGATTTATCTCTACAGAAACTGTACATCAAGCTCACAGAATACTCAGTCTAATTGTATTTCAAATCATTTGAACCAATGTCGGTCAATTAGTTGTTTAAAACATTTTAAATAGCCAACATTTTGGTTGATTGCTCAGCACTATTTCATTATTAAATGTTTTATTTTATTTCACCTATATTTAACCAGGTAGGCTAGTAGAGAACAAGCCAACGAGAGCATACAGGTCGCAGTGGTGGGTAGTGTGTGTGTATATATATATATATATATATATATATATATATATACATATACATTTTTTTTAACCTTTATTTAACTAGGCAAGTCAGTTAAGAACAAATTCTTATTTTCAATGACAGCCTAGGAACAGTGGGTTAACTGCCTGTTCAGGGGCAGAATGACAGATTTGTACCATGTCAGCTTGGGGATTTGAACTTGCAACCTTCCAGTTACTGCTTTGGTGACAAAACGGATGGCACCGTGATAGACTACATCCAATTGGTTGAGTAGAGTGTTGGAGAGTATTTGTAAAGTCAAGGATATTGCCGAAGTGAAGGATCGGTAGGATAGTCAGTTTTACGAGGGTATGTTTGGCAGCATGAGTGAAGGATGCTTTGTTGCGAAATAGGATGTCACGCCCTGACCATAGATATCTCTGTTTTCTTTATATTTTGGTTAGGTCAGGGCGTGACTAGGGTGGGTAAACTAGATTTTGTCTTGTCTATGGTTTTTTGTATGTCTAGGGTTTTTGTAGGTCTAGGTGATTTGTATGTCTATGGTGGCCTGATATGGTTCCCAATCAGAGGCAGCTGTTTATCGTTGTCTCTGATTGGGGATCATATTTAGGTAGCCATTTCCATTTGGTGTTTGTGGGATCTTGTCTATGTGTAGTTGCCTGTCAGCACTCGTTTGTATAGCTTCATGTTTCATTTTGTTATTTTGTTAGTTTGTTCAGTGTCTCATTCTTTAAATAAATAAGAATGTACACATGCTGTGCCTTGGTCCGATCCTTATAACGAATGTGACAGAAGATCCCACCACCAACGGACCAAGCAGCATGTTCAGGAGAAATGGACCTGGGAAGAGATTCTGGATGGAGCAGGACCCTGGACGCAGGCGGGGGAGTATCGCCGTCCGAAGGAAGAAATAGAAGCTGCGAAAGCAGAACGGCGACATTACGAGGAGTTATACCAACGAGGCATGGGGAGATTGGCGGAGGTAGGGGTTAGACCTGAGCCAACTCCTTGTGCTTACCGTGGGGAGTGTGTGACTGGTCAGACACCGTGTTACGCAGTGATGTGCATGGTGTCTCCAGTTCGCATTCATAGCCCGGTGCGCTCTATTCCAGCTCCTCGCATTTGCCGGGCTAGAATGGGCATCCAGCCAGGATGGATGGTGCTGGCTCAGCGCACCTGGTCTCCAGTAACCTCCTTGAACCAGGATATCCTGCACCGGCTCTGCACACTGTGTCTCCATCTGCACAGCCCAGTGCGTCCTGTGCCAGCGCCCCGCACTTGCCGGGCTCAAGTGAGAATCCAGCTAGGACGCATACGCGCCAGATCTCCAGTGCGCCTCCACAGTCCAGTACGTCCTGTGCCTGCTCCTCGCACTCGCCCTGAGGTGCATGACTTCAGCCCGGTGGCACCTGTACCGGTCCCACGCACCGCGCCTCCACAATCCAGTATGTCCTGTGCCTGCTCCCCGCACTTGCCCTGAGATGCGTGTCTTCAGCCTGGTACCAACAGCGCCGGCACCAAGCATCAGGTCTCCAGTGCGCCTCCACAGTCCAGAGCTTCCGGTGACAGTTCCTAGTCGAGAGCTTCCGGCGACAGTTCCCAGTCGAGAGCTTCCGGCGACAGTTCCCAGTCGAGAGCTTCCGGCGGCAGTTCCCAGTCGAGAGCTTCCGGCGACAGTTCCCAGTCCAGAGCTTCCGGCGACAGTTCCCAGTCCAGAGCTTCCGGAGACAGTTCCCAGTCCAGAGCTTCCGGCGACAGTTCCCAGTCGAGAGCTTCCGGCGACAGTTCCCAGTCGAGAGCTTCCGGCGACAGTTCCCAGTCGAGAGCTTCCGGCGGCAGTTCCCAGTCGAGAGCTTCCGGCGACAGTTCCCAGTCCAGAGCTTCCGGCGACAGTTCCCAGTCCAGAGCTTCCGGAGACAGTTCCCAGTCCAGAGCTTCCGGCGACAGTTCCCAGTCCAGAGCTTCCGGCGACAGTTCCCAGTCGAGAGCTTCCGGCGACAGTTCCCAGTCGAGAGCTTTACAGTCCGGAATGATCGGCAATGGTCGGTAAGCTGCTCTGACAGCTGGTGCTTAAAGTTAGTGAGGGAGATATAAGACTCCAGCTTCAGTGATTTGTTTTAATTTTCTATATACAGAGAAAAGAGTCTGCCTGAGAATTGAAACCTGTGGCACCCCTATAGAGGCTGCCAGAGGTCAGGACAACAGGCTCTCCGATTTGACACACTGAACTCTATCTGAGAAGTAGTTGGTGAACAAGGCGAGGCAGTCATTTGAGAAACCAAGGCTGTTGAGTCTGTAAATAAGAATGCTGTGATTGACATAGTCGGAAGTCTTGGCCAGGTTGATGAAGACTGCTGCACAGTATTGTCTTTTATCGATGGCAGTTATGATATCGTTTAGGATGTTGGCTATACCAACTGTAAGATTGTAGGGTATACCAACTGAAGGGAACATACAGTAATTTGGCAGTTGAATTTGTGTGGTTATTTGGCCTACTGACTGTCAATACTGATAGTGGTTAATATTTTTACATGATAAAAGAGGAGACAGAGAATTTTTGGAGTAGCCTATAAATAAGACATTTGAGAGTTTCCATCCATAGGTTAAAAGGCTGTACAATTTCAACTCTGCGTAATAGCACACCATTTCATAGACCTTATTGTGGGAAAGTATGTGTTGATATGCTTCAGTTTGCTGCCAATTGACTGATTTCACATTTGTTTCCAGCGATTATAAGGTAAAAAATAGATGTATAACAAAAGTAATTTATATTTACAATTATCTTATACAAATGAAAAACTCATTTACATACAGTAGCTCTTCTCAATAGTGCAGGAAGTATGGTGTTATTACTATCGGAATAAATAATGTAGACGCTTTTTCCACTTGGAACTGCTAGACATTATTCATGGTTCCCCTACTTGCAAATTGACATCTTCTTGACCGCTTAACGGTTTCCAGGTAATGGAGGAGCGAGTATGGAGGAGAGAGGGTGGAAGACAGACTTTTTCCCAAAAGATAAAAAAAGGCCCATGTTTCAGGACTGACACTGAGGGTGGGACCAAGTCCATGGACTTGCTTTCAAATTAGCTTCCGATCTCACCAGTGAACGCAGCATCCGAGCAAAGACCTCTAAAGAAATCCTGCCCCAAATTGTCTTGCACACAAAGTCCATTGAAGTGTTCCAAACACAAACTAGTTTGCCTAATTTATTTCATGACATTACTATTTTTGTTAGTTAAGAATGTCTAAAAATAAAACTGCCAGAAATGCCAGCCATCCACTAAAGATTTTAGCTACAGCTTGCTTAAGTAATCCCGGCTGGCTAACGATCTTAGCTATCAGTGACCAAGCTAGCAAAGTTAGCCAGCAGAGGAAAAATGAAATGACTAAAAACAACACATGTAGAAGAGTGATCGAGGGGTAGGCCAACTTTCACTCCAGAGAATATCTAGTTATACGGGACTCTCATTATATTGATAGGATTACTATTAAGCTGACAGTGTCCGAAATCTGCATAATAGTATGATTTTGACTTCAGTTAACTATTTAAACAAAAACTATAAGTCTGAAAGTGCCAGAAACCCCACCATTACTTGACCAGGGTTACATCAGTTGGGTTGGGGTATAAAGAGTTAGCGTTAGGGGTAGGGCTTAGTTGAACTGAACAGTTAGTTCAGCTATCTATAAACCATTTATTCTGAACTATCCAAATAAAGTCTTACCAGAAATGCTTACCGAAATAGCTGAAGAAAATTCTGATTGTTTTGAGATTGCTTATGTACTCTTCCACAGTGGCACTAGGAAAAATGCATATTAAGTTGTATCTTGATCTTATCTCCCTTGGTCTTTCCAAACTGAATGCCACCAATGTCAGCAAGCAGAGTTTTCACGTAGCAGCCCACACTGACTTTCAGTAAAAGCCTCCCTCATGTATTCAATGTGAAAGCATGTGTGACGGTGACAGTGGGCATATTGATGCTACAATATCATAGCCTGTATTTAAGATTGGGAGCAGTATGTGTGCCAAGTCTCATGTTTTCTCATGTAACACGGCTGTTTGGCTTCCACTGTATTTCGTTATTTATCTCATAATAAGTCTTCTCTGAATAACGTAGCTATTCAGAACACACACACACACACCAATGCCCTGAGAAAAGCAGTGAAACTGAGTAAAAGAGAGAAGGGATGAGGGAAAGGGTGATTAGACACCGAGAGCTGTAAGTGCTGTAATGTAGTCACCCATCTGCTCTCTGAGGACAAAGTCTTTCACAAAATCCCCTCTGGATAATACCCATAGACAAAATGTAGGGGTCTCTCGTATGGATTACACCTGTTGGGCGCATTAGCTGATACAGTCTATAGTCGTACCCCACCAAACCAACCTCCAGCTCTACACTGCTACTCTATCACAGGCCCAGCTCCTTAAGCATTGCATTTGACCTACTCTATTATGTCTATACAGCTAACTTCACTAGAGCCCTTCAGTCCCTTGCAATGACTTTGCCCAATAGAATACCCCAGAGGTGTACTTCATATGTCTCTACCCGGCCAAATACTCACTTCATCTAACAAAAACATGTTGGATTGTGGTTGGGGTATTGCTGCAGCAGTCTGTGCCAGCGAAAAGAGGGCGTAATATGAAAATAATCCCATCTCATAAAAATGCTTGAACAAAATTTAAATAATTCCAATACAAGTTCTGAAATAATGAAATCCACCCAAACTGACAGGATGGGTGAAGAGGAGAGTGGGGCTGGTTCTGACTTGGGTAGCTTGTCAAGGTGCCCATGACAAAAAAAAGTCAAGAAAAATGTTTGGCCTGTGGTTGTAATGATTAGCTCAAAACAAATCAAATTGTATTGGTCACATACATGTGTTTAGCAGATGTTATTGCGGGTGCAGCGACATTCTTGTGCTTCTAGCTCTGACAGTGCAGTAATATTTGACAATTACAGAACATATACCCAATACGCACAAATCTAAGTAAATCAAAACAAACTTTAATCATCACACAACCTAGGAACAGTGGGTTAACTGCCTTATTCAGGGACAGAACGACAGATTTTTACCTTGTCAGCTCAGGGATTCAATCTAGCAACCTTTTTTGTTACTAGCCCAACTATCTAAACACTAGGCTACCTGCTGCCAAGTGTAGACCATACTGAGAATTGCTTACTTACAAGCCCTTAATCAACAGTGCAGTTCAAGAAGAGTTGAGAAAATATTTACCATGTTAACTAAAGTAATTTTGTATTTCTTTTAAGTAATACAATAACGAGGCTATATAAAAGGGATACCAGTCAGTGTGCGGGGTACACGTTAGTTGATGTAATTTGTACATGTAGGTAGGGGTGAAGTGACTATGCATAGATAATAAACAGAGAGTAGCAGCAGTGTACAAAACAAATGGAGGGGGAGGGTCAATGTAAATAGTCCGGTGGCCATTTGATTAATTGTTCAGCAGTCTTACGGCTTGGGGGTAGCAGCAGTAGCAGAGAAATCAGTCTATGACTTGGGTGACTGGAGTGTCTGACAATTTTATGGGCTTTCCTCTGACACCGCCTAATACATACAGTTGAAGTCAGAAGTTTACATACACTTAGGTTGGAGTCATTAAAACTTGTTTTTCAACCACTCCGCAAATCTTTTGTTAACAAACTATAATTCTGGCATGTCATTTAGGACATTTACTTTGCGCATGACACAAAATAAAACAGCCAAAAAATTGTAGACCTCCACAAGTCTGGTTCATTCTTGGGAGCAATTTCCAAATGCCTGAAGTGACCACGTTCGTCTGCACAAACAATAGTACGCAAGTATAAACACCATGGGACCACGCAGCCGTCATACTGCTCAGGAAGGAGACGCGTTCTGTCTCCAAGAGATGAACGTACTTTGGTGCAAAAAGTGCAAATCAATCCCAGAACAACAGCAAATGACCTTGTGAAGATCTTGGAGGATTAGATACAAAAGTATCGATATTCACAGTAATAAAGAGTCCTAAATCGACACAACCTGAAAGGCCGCTCAGCAAGGAAGAAGCCACCGCTCCATAACCACCATAACTACGGTTTGCAACTGCACATGGGGACAAAGATAGTACTTTTTGGAGAAATGTCCTCTGGAACTGTTTGGTCATAATGACCATTGTTATATTTGGAGGAAAAAGTGGGAGGCTTGCAAACCGAAGAACCCCATCCCAACCGTGAAGTACAGGGGTGGCATCGTCATGTTGTGGGGGTGCTTTGCTGCAGGAGAGACTGGTGCACTTCACAAAATAGATGGCATCACGAAGAGGAAAATGATGTGGATATATTGCAGCGACATCTCAAAACATCAGTCAGGAAGTTAAAGCTTGGTCGCAAAGGGGTCTTCCAAATGGACAACGACCCCAAGCATACTTCCAAAGTTGTGGCATAATGGCTTCAGGACAACACAGTCAAGGTATTGGAGTGGCCATCACAAAGCCCTGACCTCAATCCCATAGAACATTTGTGGGCAGAACTGACAAATTGTGTGCGAGCAAGGAGGCTTACAAACCTGACTGTGTTACACCAGCTCTGTCAGGAGGAATGGGCCAAAATTCACCCAACTTCTTGTGGGAAGCTAGTGGAAAGCTCCCGAAAAGTTTGACCCAAGTGAAACAATTTAAAGGCAATGCTACCAAATACTAATTGAGTGTATGTAAACCTCTGACCCACTGGGAATGTGATGAAAGAAATATAAGCTGAAATAATCATGGTCAGCTATTACACATAATGGGCAATTCCACAATAACAGAATGATGTTGAGACTGATTTTTCACTATAAAATGTACCTTAAATAAAACATTTTTTTTTTGCAAAGTTCAACAAACCACACAAAGTTTGGTAAAATAATTATGTTTTGTGCTGTTTCTCTTCACAAAATTTGCAAACAGAGGCGTGCGAAAGTATTCACCCCCTTGGCATTTTCCCTAATTTGTTGCCTTACAACCTGGTATTAAAATATATTTTGAGGGGGTTTGTATCATTTGATTTACACAACATGCCTACCACTTTGAAGATGAAAAATATTTTTTATTGTGAAACAAACAAAGAATTAGAAAAAAACCCTGAGAACTTGAGCGTGCATAAATATAGAGTCACCTTTTGCAGCAATTACAGCTGCAAGTCTCTTGGGGTATGTCTCTATAAGCTTGGCACATCTAGCCACTGGGATTTTTGCCCATTCTTCAAGGCAAAACTGCTCCAGCTCCTTCAAGTTGGAAGGGGTCCGCTGGTGGACAGCAATCTTTAAGTCATACCACAGATTCTCAATTGGATTGAGATCTGGGCTTTGACTAGGCCAATCCAAGACATATACATGTTTCCCCTTAAACCGTATGCTTAGGGTCATTGTGCTGATGGAAGGTGAACCTCTGTCCCAGTCTCAAATCTCTGGAAGACTGAAACAGGTTTTCCTCAAGAATTTCCCTGTATTTAGAACCATCCACCATTCCTTCAATTCTGACCAGTTTCCCAGTCCCTGCCGATGAAAAACATGATGCTCTCGGGGTGATCAGAGGTGTGGGTTTGCACCAAACAGCTTTTTTCTTAATGGGGAAAAAAAGCTAAATTTTAGTCTCATCTGACCAGAGTACCTTTTTCCATATGTTTGGGGAGTCTCCCACATGCCTTTTGGCGAACACCAAAGGTGTTTGCTTATTTTTTTAATTTTATTTTTTCTGTCCACTCTTCCATAAAGCCCAGTTCTGTGGAGTGTATGGTTTAAAGTGGTCCTATAGACAGATACTCCAATCTCCACAGTGGAGCTTTGCAGCTCTATCAGGATTATCTTTGGTCTCTTTGTTGCCTCTTAGATTGATGCCCTCCTTGCCTGGTCCATGAGTTTTGGTGGGCTTGTTGTGGTGCCATATTCTTTCCATTTTTTAATAATGGATTTAATGGTGTTCCGTGGGATGTTCAAAGTTTCTGATATTTTTTTATAACCCAACTCTGATCTGTACTTCTCCACAACTTTGTCCCTGACCTGTTTGGAGAGCTCTTGGTCTTCATGGTGCCCCTTGCTTAGTAGTGTTGCAGACTCTGGGGCCTTTCAGAACAGGTGTATGTGTATATATATATATATATATATATATATATATATATATATATATATACTGAGATCATGTGACACTTAGAATGCACACAGGTGGACTTTATTTAACTTATTATGTGACTTCTGAAGATAATTGGTTGCACCAGATCTCATTTAGGGGCTTCATAGCAAAGGGGGTGAATAGATATACACTCACCAATTTTACATTTCATTATTTTTTTTAAACCAGTAACTTTTTTCATTTCACCAATTTGGACTATTTTGTGTATGCCCATTACATGAAATCCAAATAAAATCAATTCAAATGACAGGTTGTAATGCAACAAAATTGGAAAAACGCCCAGGAGGATGAATACTTTTGCACGGCACTGTATGCACTGTTCTTCAAGTAAATGTATTTTTGTAAAATTTTCTGTGGAAATTGTTAAAAGCAGTCCTTGTGCATAGAGTTGTATGGTTTGTGTTTGACATGCGTTTTCAAGTGAAAAACCTGAGTCTCGGCATCATTCTGTTTCCATGGAATTGCCATATAAATAATAAATAATAAATTATAACATTAAGTAGGTTAAGTAACAATGTGTCACATCAAATGATGTATTCACCATTACATCATTCAGTGTGCTGATCAGCCACTACTGTCAACCATGACCATCCACAATTCACTTGGCTTTCACAAAATGTTTAAAAGTTCAAATTTTAAACTTTGAGACACAGGAACCCCTCCCACTTAAACATCCTTGATGCATCTTCCATGAATAGAAGCCAATGGGGTTCGGCCTTGCATGTGTGTGAGGCTCAGTTCTGGAATATGATGTTATCTGTTTGTTTCCTCCTCAAACGCGCTGCATCACCCAAACAGATCCGTTTCGCCAATCCTTCCTATGGAACCTTCCTTATCTTTTCCATTTCACACACTCCTCCATCTCTTATCTGTTGTTTCCATGGTACATCTAGCTATGTGACTGCATTTTTTTTAAGAGTAATGCGAGCCTGGTACTTTGAAAATTGGAAACACACTGGTTGAGTGTAACTTGTTCATACATTTTGACCTTTACTAGTCTTGGATGCTGTTAAGGTGCTACTCACACCTAGCCAGATGGTTCTAATTCCTGCTGTTATTCAGCGATCACTGAGTGCCTGTAAACCAGTTGGAGTTGAAGTGAGGTCTATATTGTCTGAAGTAAGGGAGTAGGGACAGATCTTATCGAAAGCCAAACGTTCAAAAATGTTTATGTGTGCTGATGTGCAAATGCATCAATGCAAATCAAAGGGTAGGCCAACTCTTTTGATCCAGCCTTCACTAGATAGAATCAGGTTTGTTAAAGTGGGGATGGACCAACGTTAATGACAAAGTGAGGTGAACACTCAGAGGGCCTGCAAAACAGGCCTCAAGAACACAATTAGGATTAGCGTAAACCCACTGTTGCGGATAAGGCTGCATTCCTGTTCTCTCCTCGGCCTGGATGGATCCAAGATGACTCCATCTTCGCACTCTTTAGTATGATGGCTGAATGACATGTTCTATTGAAAACAATCAAATTGCTGATTTTGGGAACTGTGACTGCTACATTCCCTACAGGACAAGAGGGAGGAAATTATAAAACATTTTAATAGACCCCTTAGTTAGACTTGCAGCTGCCAGTCTAGCCCTTTCAAAAACATTAGAAGTCTGTCATTACACTAGGAATGATTTTCCATATACAGGTAACTGCCAAAATAAAGGAAACACAAACAAAGTGTCTTAAAGAGATTCTCCAGTACTTTTTAGACAGAAGTTCTGAAAGTAGCCTTCACGAGCCAAACTTACGTACTATGTCACATATGTTCACACACTGTTGTGTCCACTGAGCAGTTGGGCACAACCTGCATCATACATGCTGGGCAGGCGTCTTACTAGCTGTCACTCAAATGGAGTGAGCTGAAGCTCATTGGCTAGTATTTAAATTGCTAGGGGGCTGGCCCACATGGGGGCGACATGTAGGAAAAATTGTGTGGTACAGCGTCAAGAAAACAGTCACTTTCAAGCTAGGGATTCTGTGCCTAACTGAGGTAAAATAGTAATTCTGCTCATAGATTATGCATGTATGAACTACACATCAAGCCCAAAGCGGGAGGTCGCCAAAGTACCTCAGCATGTCTTTAATAGTGCCTTGGGCCGCCACCCAGAGCCACGTTGGGCCAGAGCCACCAGAACAGCTTCAAAGTGCCTTGGCATAGATTCTACAAGTGTATTGAACGCTAGTGGAGGGAAGAGACACTGTTCTTACATGAGCAATTCCATCATTGTTGTTTTGTTGGTGGTGGTGGAAAATGCTGTCTCAGACGCTGCTCCAGAATTTCCCGTAAGTGATCAATTGGGTTGAGATCTGGTCGGACACACACACACACACACACACACACACACACACACACACACACACACACACACACACACACACACACACACACACACACACACACACACACACACACACACACACACACACACACACACACACACACACACAGAGAGAGAGAGAGAGACAAACAATTTGATCATATTACTCCACTGGCTTCCTGGTAAGGCTATGACTGATTTCAAGGATTTACTGCTAACCTACAAAGCATTACATGGACTTGCTCCTACCTAACTCTCCAATTTGGTCCTGCCGTACATACAGTTGATGTCGGAAGTTAACATATACCTTAGGCAATGTAACACACTTTAGGCGTAGTGGGTGCGGAGTCAGGCGCAGGAAGCAGAAGGTACAGAACAATGTTTTATTCCGGCACAGAGGAAAATGGTCACGCCAATACCGGGCAAACATACAAGACCGGCCCAAAACCAGGGCCCAACCAGTCCGGAGGAAAAACAAAGGGAAACGCACTACAACAAACATACACCGAGGGGGAAAAAAGCCAGCACAAAGAGCAGGCGGGCCTTACCGGCTTAAATAGCTCAACTAAAAACCTAAACAAAAAACAGGTGTAACCAATAACACAAAACCAACAGAAAAGGGATCGGTGGCAGCGAGTAGACCGGTGACTACGACCACCGAGCGCCGCCCGAACAAGAAGAGGAGCCACCTTCGGTGGGAGTCATGACAGGCAAATTTAAACTCAGTTTTTCACCATTCCTGACATTTAATCTGAGTAAAACTTCCCTGTCTTAGGTCAGTTAGTATCATCAATTTATTTTAAGAATGTAAAATGTCAGAATAATAGTAGAGAGAATTATTTATTTCAGCTTTTATTTATTTCGTCACATTTCCAGTGGGTCAATTAGTATTTGGTAGCATTGCCTTTAAATTGTTTAACTTGGTTCAAACATTTCAGGTAGCCTTCCACAAGCTTGCCACAATAAGTTGATTGAATGTTGTCCCATTCCTCCTGACGGAGCTAGTGTAACTGAGTCAGGTTTGTAGGCCTCCTAACTCGCACACGCTTTTTCAGTTCTGCCCACAAATGTTCTGTAGGATTGAGGTCAGGCTTTGTGATGACCACTCCAATATCTTGACTTTGTTGTCCTTAAGCCATTTTGCCACAACTTTGGAAGTATGCTTGGGGTCATTTTCCATTTGGAAGACCCCTTTGCGACCAAGCTTTAACTTCCTGACTGATGTCTTGAGATGTTGCTTCAATATATCCACATCATTTCCCTCATCATGCCATCTATTTTGTGAAGTGCACCAGTCTCTCCTGCAGCTTCCACCCCCGTGCTTCATGGTTGGGATGGTGTTCTTCAGTTTGCAAGCCTCCCCCTTTTTCCTCCAAACATAACAATGGTCATTATGACCGAACAGTTTTATTTTTTGTTTCATCAGACCACAGTACATTTCCAAAAACTACTATCTTTGTCCCTACGTGCAATTGCAAACTGTAGTCTGGCTTTATTATGGCGGTTTTGGAGCAGTGGCTTCTTCCTTACTGAGCGGCCTTTCAGGTTATGTTGATACAGGACTCTTTTTTTACTGTGGATATCGATACTTTTGTACCTAATTTTGTAACTACTTGCATACTATTGTTTGTACAGATGAACATGGTACCTTCAGGCATTTGGCAATTGCTCCTAAGGATGAACCAGACTTGTGGAGGTCTACATTATTTTTCTGAGGTCTTGCTGATTTAATTTTGATTTTCCAATGATGTCAAGTAAAGAGGCACTGAGTTTGAAATTAGGCCTTGAAATACATCCACAGGTACACCTCCAATGGGACTCAAATGATGTAAATTAGCCTATCAGAAGCTTCTAAAGCCATGACATCATTTTCTGGAATTTTCCAAGCTGTTTAAAGCCACAGCCAACTTAGTGTATGTAAACTTCGAACCCACTGGAATTGTGATACAGTGATTCTAAGTGAAATCTGTCTGTAAACAATTGTTGGAAAACTACTTGTCATGCACAAAGTAGATGTCCTAACCGACTTGTGAATACTATACTATGTTAACAAGAAATTTGTGGAGTGGTTGAAAAACAAGTTTTAATGACTCCAACCTAAGTGTATGTGAACTTCCGACTTCAACTGTATCTACACATATGCTACACTCACAAGACGCAGGCCTCCTTTATTGTCCTTAGAATTTCCAAGCAAATGACTGTTCGCTTTCTCCTATAGAGCTCATTTTTTTATGGAATGGTCTGTCTATCCATGTGAGACGCAGACTCGGTCTCGACCTTTAAATCTTCATTGAATACTCATTTCTTCAGTAGGTCCTATGATTGAGTGTCGTCTGGCCCAGGGGGGCGAAGGTGACCGGCAAAGCACTGTGACGAACCGCCCTTGCTCAGGGATGCAAACTGGTTAAACAACAAAGAGTATGATCTATATGATTAGTCTCTATGTGTAAAATAAAAAGTGGTTAATGTGAACCTAACTCACCTAAAAAATGTAAAGAAAGCAATCCAATGTTATTTGTTGCTGAGACTTTACTGCAAAGGACACTCACATCTTGAGAAAAAACAATACACTGATATTGCAGTTAGCCATGACAGCCATTATAATAGAATTGTTGTGACCACACACATCTAAATATTCCCCAGGGGCAAAAACATCTCAAAGTAGAAATAGAATTAAACAAACAGGCATTCTATTTTTGCTCTGTTATAGTGGCCATGTGTGCAAATATAACGTTCACCGAAGAAAACATGTAATGATCCCCCCCCCCCCCGCAATCACACATGTGTTACTGTCAAGTTCAACACAACAAAATCAATATCTTTGGGCTAAACTGCACATTATTACATTGTACACTTTCTGCCTGTGGACATATGTTCTACAACGTGCCAGCAGAGCATGATACCCTTTGTTGACATAATTGATCTCTTTCAGGCAGAGAGTACATCTGGCATACCCATTTACAAGTTTATCCAAATTCAAAGCAGAATAACTTTCTTATTGTTCCTCAATTGTAGTGTTTGATATATCATTTTCTAGCTCTGAGTCTCTACTTTTATCCATTGTAAAAAACAATTTTCAAATTTTGCTACATAAGACCAAATCGAGCCGGTCGGTCACATTTGAATACAACAAGTACATCAGAGGTCCTAGCTAGTTGCTTTGGGTCGACACCACAATAAACAGAATAAGGTTCAGAATAGGCACCATTTATGAATGTAAACTGCTTTCTGTTGACAAGATAACTTTAACCATCGAATTAATGAGGTGTCGTCAAATTCATAGTGACACAATTTCAAATCAAATCCAATTATATGTCACATACACATGGTTAGCAGATGTTAATGCGAGTGTAGCGAAATGCTTGTGCTTCTAGTTCCGACAATGCAGTAGTAACCAACGAGTAATCTAACCTAACAATTGCACAACTGCTACCTTATATGCACAAGTGTAAAGGGATAAATAATATGTACATAAAGATATATGAATGAGTGATGGTACAGAACGGCATAGGCAAGATGCAGTAGCACTTAAATGTAAATGTAAATGGTATCGAGTACAGTATATACATATGAGATGAGTAATGTAGGGTATGTAAACAGTATATTAAGTGCCATTGTTTAAAGTGGCTAGTGATACATTTTTTTACATCAATTTCCATTATTAAAGTGGCTGGAGTTGAGTCAGTATGTTGGCAGCAGCCACTCAATGTTAGTGGTGGCTGTTTAACAGTCTGATGGCCTTAAGGTAGAAGCTGTTTTTCAGTCTCCCGGTACCTGCTTTGATGCACCTGTACTGACCTCGCCTTCTGGATGATAGAGGGGTGAACAGGCAGTGGCTCGGGTGGTTGTTGTCCTTGATGATCTTTATGGCCTTCCTGTGACATCAGGTGGTGTAGGTGTCCTGGAGGGCAGGCAGTTTGCCCCCGGTGATGCGTTGTGCAGACCTCACTACCCTCTGGAGAGCCTAACGGTTGTGGGCGGAGAAAGAGCCTTGCCAGCCGGTAATACAGCCCGACAGGATGCTCTCGATTGTGCATCTGTACATTTTTGTGAGTACTTTTGGTGACAAGCCGAATTTCTGTGTGGGTGGACCAATTCAGTTTGTCCGTGGAACTTAAAACTTACTACCCTCCTGACTACTGTCCCATCGATGTGGATAGGGGGTGCTCCCTCTGTTTTTTCCTGAAGTCCATGATCATCTCCTTTGTTTTGTTGAGTGTGAGGTTATTTTCCTGATACCACACTCTGAGGGCCCTCACATCCTCCCTGTAGGCCGTCTCGTCGTTTTTGGTAATCAAGCCTACCACTGTAGTGTCGTCCACAAACTTGATGATTGAGTTGGAGGCGTGCATGGCCACGCAGTCGTGGGTGAACAAGGAGGAAGTCCAGTACCCAGTTGCACAGGGAGGGGTCGAGACCCAGGGTCTCGAGCTTGATGACGAGTTTGGAAGGTACTATGGTGTTAAATGCTGAGCTGTAGTCGATGAACAGCATTCTCACGTAGGTATTCCTCTTGTCCAGATGGGTTATGGCAGAGTGCAGTCTGGTTGCGATTGCGTCGTCTGTGGACCTATTGGGGCGGTAAGCAATTTGGAGTGGGTCTAGGGTGTCAGGTAGGGTGGAGGTGATATGGTCCTTGACTAGTCTCTCAAAGCACTTCATGTCTGGCATAAACCCAACACCTCACTCTGGGGCCTTTCAGAACAGGTGTGTATATATATTGAGATCATTGCACACAGATGGACTTTGTTAAACTAATTATGTGACTTCTGAAGGTAATTGGTTGTACCAGATCTTATTTAGGGGCTTCATAGCAAAGGGGGTGAATACATATACACTCACCACTTTTCCTTTTTCCTTTTTTCTAATTCTTTGAAACAAGTTCTTTTTTCATTTCACTTCAACAATGTGGACTATTTGGACTATTTCCATTACATGTAATCCAAATAAAAATACATTTAAATTACAGGTTGCAATGCAACAAAATAGGAAAAATGCCAAAGGGGATGAATACTTTTGCAAGGCACTGTATTACAGTACTGGGTCAGGAAGACGTTGAAAATGTCAGTGAAACACTTGCCAGGTGGTCAGTGCATGCTCTGAGTATGCGTCCTGGTAATCCGCCTGGCCCTGCGGCCGTGTGAATGTTAACCTGTTTAACTTCACTAGGGTAGGGAGCAGCATTCTGAATTTTGGATGAAAAGCGTGCCCATATTAAACTGCCTGCTACTTAGGCCCAGAAGATAGGATATGCATATAACTAGTAGATCTGGATAGAAAACACTCTAAAGTTTCCAAAACTGTGACAAATGTCTGTGAGTATAACAGAACTGAGGTGGCAGGAGAAAACCTGAGGAAAATCCACCAGAAAGTACTATTATGTTGAAAGGCTGTTTTTCCATTGAAAGCCTATGCACGGCCTATGCACGGCCTATGCACGGCCTATGCACGGCCTATGCACGGCCCAGTTCACGGTCTCTATGGCTTCCTCTATATGTGGCCAGTCTTTAGGCATTGTTTCAGGCTTTGACTCTGAAAAATGAGGGAGATACAGCACTTTTAATCAGTGGCCAGTACAAATTTCCATTCATCAGCCATGCGCCTCATCGGGAATGTGCCTTTCTTGTTTCTCCTTTCCTATTGAAGAAGCTTTTGTCCAGTTTAAATATTATCGATTATTTATGACAAAAACAACCGGTGGATTGATTTTAAATATCGTTTGGCATGTTTCTACCTTTATTACTTTTATTGTACTTTTTTAAAACTCTGGACTAAGCATTCGGATTACTGGACAAAACGCACAAACAAAAAGGAGGTATTTTGTTATAAAGAGGGACATTAGTGAACAAAACAAACATTTATTGTCTAACATGGAGACCTGGGAATGCCACCAGATGTAGATCATCAAAAGTAAGTGATTCATTTTAATGCTATTTCTGACTTTTGTGACACTCTCCTTGGCTGGAAAATGGCTGTATGGGTTTCTGTGGCTAGGTGCAAACCTAACATAATAGCAAAGTGTGCTTTTTCCGTGAAGCCTTTTTGAAATCTGACACAGCGGTTGCACTAAGAAGAAGTTTATCTTTATTTGAATGTTTAACACTTTTATAATTTATCAATGTTTATGATGAGTATTTCTGTAATTTGATGTGGCTCTCTGCACTTTCATCGGCTGTTCGTTTGAGACAATGCATTTCTGACCATAACGTGCCAATGTAAACCGAGAAATTTTGGGATATAAATTTGAACTTTATCGAACGAAACATACATGTATTGTGTAACATGACGTTCTATGAGTGCCATCTGATGAAAATCATCAAATGTTAGTGATTCATTATATCTATATTTCTGCTTTTTGTGACTCCTCTCTTTGGCTGAAAAAATGGCTATATGGTTTTCTGTGACTAGGTGCTGACCTAACATAATTGCATGGTGTGCGTTCGCAGTAAAGCCTTTTTGAAATCGAACACTATGGTTGGATTTACAAGAGTTTTATCCTTAAAATGGTGGATAATACTTGAATGTTTGAGGAATTTTAATTATGGGATTTCTGTTGGTTTGAATTTGGAGCCCTGCAATTTCACTGGCTGTTGTCGGGGTGGGACGCTAGCTTGTTCCAGAGACGTTAATAGTCACAGTGGGTACAACATCTACAATGCACTTCCTAATAAACTCACTTTACAAGTCAGCGTATAAATCAATGTTATTGTCTGAGCCTTCCCGGAACATTTTCCAGGCCATGTGATCAAAACAATCTTGAAGTGTGGATTCCGATTGGTCAGACCAGCGTTGAATGGTTCTTGTCATGGGTACATCCTGTTTGAGTTTCTGCCTGTAGGGCAGTATGAGCGAGATGGAATCGTGGTCGGATTTGCCAAAAGGAGGGCCTTGTATGCATTGCGCAAGTTAGGGTAGCAGTGGTCGAGTGTTTTGCTCGAGCGGGTACAACAGTCAATGAGCTGGTAGAATTTAGGTAGTCTTATTCTCAAATTAGCTTTGCTAAAATCCCCAGCTATAATAAATGCAGCCTCAGGATATATGGTTTCCAGTTTACATTGAGTCCAGTGAAGTTCTTTCAGGGCTGACGAGGTATCTGCTTGGGGGGGGATATACACGGTTGTGACTATAATCAAAGAGAATTCTCTTGGGAGATAATGTGGTTGGCATTTGATAGTAAGGAATTCTAGGTCAGGTGAACAAAAGGACTTGAGTTCCTGTATGTTGTTATTGTTACACCATGAGCCGTTAATCATGAGGCATACAACCCACCCTTCTTATCAGAGAGATGTTTATTTCTGTCGGTGCGACGTATGAAGAAACCTGGTGGTTGTACTGACTCTGACAACATATCCCGAGTGAGCCATGTTTCCGTAAAACAGAGACTGTTACAATCTCGGATGTCACTCTGGAATGTAACTTGTGCCTTCATTTCGACCACCTTGTTGTCTAGAGACTGGACATTGGAAACTAATATGCTCGGAAGCGATGGGTGGTGTAATGCTGGTAAGTTGACGTCACTCTTATATACTGTACAATAGTTCTTCCCGGCTGCATGTAATAAGGTTTCCTAAGGACTTGAAGCGAGGCGACCATCTCTGTCGGTGCCATCTTCATTTACAGATAGCCAGGGGCACTCCAACACTCAGACATCATTTACAGATAGCCCGGGGCACACTCCAACACTCAGATATAATTTACATATGAAGCATATATGTTTTGAGTCTGCCAGATCAGAGGCAATAGGGATAACCACGTGTTCTCTTAATAACCTGTTTGGGGTAGGGGGCAGCATTTTCACTTTTGGATAAATAGCGTGCCCAGACTGAACTGCCTCCTACTCTGTCCCATATACTAATATATGCATATTATTATTTGTATTGGATAGGAAACACTCTGGACTTTCTAAAACTGTTTGAATCATGTATGTGAGTATAACAGAACTTATTTAGCAGGCGAAACCCCGAGGACAACCCATTCAGATTTTTTCAATGTCTTTTCAATAAGTTTTCATGGGGAATCCAGAATTCTAATCGGCAGTTCCTACTGCTTCCACTGGATGTCACCAGTCTGTAGAAATTGGTTGAGGTTTTTCCTTTGTGTAATGAAGAAGTACCATAGCTCAGAACGAATGTCACTTCATGTGTACCTTTTGATAGAGGCGCATAACCAGAAAACTAGCGTCAGTTTGTTTTGCTCCTGTATTGAACACAGATCATCCCGTCTTCAATTTGATCGATTTATATATGTTTAGAAATATCTAAAGTTGTATTCCAAAAGTAGTTTGAAATGTTTTGGCAAAGTTTACAGGTAACTTTTGAGATATTTTGTAGCGACGTTGTGTAAGTTGGAAGCTGTGTTTTTCCGGATCAAACGCTCCAAATAAATTGACATTTTGGATATATATTGACGGAATTAATCCAACAAAAGGACCATTTGTGATGTTTATGGGACATATAGGAGTGCCAACAAAAGAAGCTTGTCAAAGGTAAGGCATGATTTATATTTTATTTCTGAGTTTTGTGTCGAGCCTGCAGAGTTGAAATATGCTACTCTCATTGTTTACTGTTGTGCCATCATCAGATAATAGCATCTTATGCTTTTGCCGAAAAGCCTTTTTGAAATCTGACACGTTGGCTGGATTCACAACGAGTGTAGCTTTAAAATGCTATCTTGAATATGTAATTTAATGAAAGTTTGATTTTTATAGAAATGTATTTGAATTTGGCGCTCTGCATTTTCCCTGGCTATTGGCCATGTGGGACGCAAGCATCCCGCCTACCCCAGAGAGGTTAATAAGTTCTGGAATTTCACAATTTCCTGTCCTGCTAAGTATTCAAAATGGGAAGAGTACGTTAGGTTGTCAGGAAAAATGTATGGAGTAAAAAGTACATACTTCACTACAGTCCTAAAGAAAAGTAAAAGTTGTCCAAAATATAAATAGTGAAGTGAACTACAGATACCCCCAAAAAGCCCTTGTGTAGTCTTAACATTCTGTATACTCCCCTTGTCCTAAGGTTAAAACAATGACACACCTTCACTAAACACCTATAATAAAGCAGCTTAATCGAATTTTAAACCCAAATCTATTTTGAATGAAGAAACAACCTGTCAGTCATCACAAACTTTGTGAATTCACAATGCAGAAACACTGCATTTAATCAGTGGACACCAGTCGTTTTTATTACAACACACCTGTCATAATTGTGGTCTTTACTAAAGTAGAGGTTTATTAGTATTATTATTACTAAAGGTACTGCATAAAGTAGCAGAAATGTGTAGAAAGTAGTTTCAAATGCATTTTGTATTGAAAGCAAACAATACGTCTTGAATGTTTTTGGCAACATAGTGGTATATTATTATACTGTACAATGTAATTCAACTACAAAATACTAGTCTTATCCCCTTTTGAACCATTGCCCCCACCCACAAGGTGTATAAACAACAACAATAAATAAGAATAAGTTAGATACAAAACAAAAACCTGAAGAACATAAGTCAACTCTAATTAGCACATGTAGGACCGTATGCAAGTGTTGTGTGGATGGACTTTGCAGATGTGTTTCTCACATGTGCAGCACATAGTATTTGTTTTACAGTCCTTCTTTGGGGGGCAGAATTGGCATCTCCTCCACTTGCCTGCCCCAGCTGCAGCCTCAGGTGGATCAGGACAAGATTCAGCCCCCTGAACAGCTTTCATAAGCGCTGCAGAGGCTGCTGTGCAGGGGAGGCGCTCCTTTCTTTGAATGTGTGGGTTACAAGTGCCTTTCCCAGCAGCTCCAGGAACACCCTCCTCTTGTTCTGCTTATCAGGCATCCAGGTAGGGTTGATCTTGTCCATTATCATGAAGGCATTGTATGAGGACAAATCAATGATGTCATCCTCCTGCAGCTGTAAGTTCCAATCACCTGGACCAGGTTGTCCACGTCTCCTTTGTTGTGGTTGTAGTCCAGGATGATGGCTGGATTCCTGTCTTTGATCACTGATCTCAGCCGTTTTGCGCAGCATACTCAGTAGGACCACATTCTTGTTCCTCTTTGGGAGATAAGAAACTAGAGTGATGTTGGGGCTGAAGGCAAACATTGATGAGAAGGCCTCTTTTCCCCTTTTTGCGAGGAGTGCAGGGGGAGCTCAGGCTTGTTCTTTCTAACTGTGCCACCACGGTGATCTTCCTCTTCAGAAGCTGCTGGCCCTGTTCATAAGAGGTGAAGAAATTGTCACACGTTACATTGTGCCCCCTCAGTCATCTGTCACATCAAGCACAACCCACATCCCCTGGTTCTTCTCCGGGCCTCCACTGGTTGGCTTCCCTGTGTAAATTTGCATCTTCCAAGCGTAGCTGGATTGTGCGTCACAGACCACCCATATCTTGATGACATACTTTGCTGGCTTCCTGGGCATATACTGCCGGAAAAAACAGTGACCTTTTGACAATAGAGATTACTATCAGTAATTAGTATCAGTGTCACAGAAAACAACCACATAAATTAATGATATTACAGTGATACATAATAAGATTAACAGTGAAAATCACTTCCATTACAGATATGAAAATAAAAATTGACCAGTTGCTCATCCACTGTTACTTCAGGCCCAGGGTTGCAGAGGTATGTCAGACTCTCCACCCACTTCTCTCAGACCTTTCTTATGGCCGCCAGTTTGTCTCTCACATGTCTTGCAGATCTTGACTCACGGTTATCAAATCGTACCATTCCTGAAGAAGTGTGAAAGACTTTCAGTGGCATCGTGGCACTGAAAATCGCCCCCCTCCCCAATCTCTGCATCCCTGAGACTACATGTAGCCTTGCCCCGGGACTTATACACACCCGCTAAGATTAGCTGCCCCATGTATGTACGCAGGTCAATCTCATCCATCCTTTTCCAGTTGTCTTCATATTTCCGGAAATCTCCAGGATGATTTTTTTTCGATGGCTGATAGGATGAACATGTAGAATGTTGAGGCAATGTCCTGGGCATGGGCAACTGAATGTCTTGTGGGCCCTGGGGTCATCCTTATGACATTTTGTGCTGCCATCCTGGCCTGGTTGTTATTTTTCTCTTCTTTGACAAAATTATTCTTCATCTGAAGATGATGCATCGTTCTTCCACATCTTCTTCTTCAGATACCTCCTCTTCTAAATCATTGTTCTCTTGTTCCTCCTGGACATCTGAAAAAAAATCAGAACTATGACCTGTTGGGCACTGAAACATGCACTCATGGCTTCAGCAAAAAGTGAACTGGTGGGACTGTCATCTGCAGCACCTTTATAGTCTCTGACTGCATTCCCCATCAGTAAACAATGCTTTCAAGAAATGTATATTTTGTCTGTCAACTTGAGTCATGTGGAGGGGAGATGCTGCACATGCACAATAACCTTTTCGTTTTGTCTGAGTTCCATCAGTAGCACACAATCTACATTTCTCATTGTGTGTGTGTGTGTGTGTGTGTGTGTGTGTGAGTCTGTGGTTTTTGTGGTGTGTAAATTATTTTTGAACTGCCAGGTCTAAAATTACCCGAAGACAATCTTTGTGCCCTGGTGGTGTACAGCTTTCATTGAAATATGAACAAAGGCAATGTTTCACTGTTTCTAATGTTGGGGTCACTAGGAAAAGTAATTAAATTTCAAGTCGAAAAAATATAATTTTGTTATATTGTAAGGTGTGTGTGTGTGTGTGTGTGTGTGTGTGTAATGTATACATTGTGTGTGGAATGTAGTTTGAATGTTTACAATAGCTAGAGAAATGGTCAGAGACAGGCAGATGAGAGCGAGAGACAGACTGCCTTTGTTCATATTTCCATGAAATTTGTCAATGTTTCACTTTTTCTAATGTTGGGGTCACTCTAGGAAAAGTAATCAAATTTCAAGTTGACAAAAGACAAGATGTGTAGATGTTTGCTAATCTTGCCAATGAAAAAAACATTAATGTAGTTGGCAATATCAGTCGTTTTTTGATGAATTAGCCATCCGATTCAATGAATGAGGGGGCCGAGTTTGCCTTTTTTCCCAACATTTCATTGAAGGTGCTCCAAAGCTTTTTACTGTCATTCTTTATGTAATTTGTTTCATAGTGTAGTTTCTTCTTCTTTTTATTCAGTTTAGTCACCTAATTTCTCAATTTGCCTATCCGTTGTGCAGGCAGACTTGTTTGCCATTCCTTTTGCCTTATACCTCTCAACAATACAATTTTTCAATTCCTCATCCATCCACAGGGATTTAACAGTTGCTACAGTAATTTTCTTAATGGGTGCATGCTTATTAGTAACTGGCATAAACAATTTCATAAATGTGTGAAGTGCAAAGTCTGTTTGCTCCTCATTACACACCACGAACCAACAAATATTCTTTACATCAACAACATAGGAATCACTACAAAACGTATTGTATGACCTCTTACACCCTATATTAGGCCCAGCCTTTGAAATGTTGGTTTTCCTAGATATGGCTACTATATTTTGATCACTACATCCAATGGATCTGGACATTTCTTTCAAGCACATTTATGCACCAATCGTAAAGATATGATCAATACATTTTGATGATTTCTTTCCTAGGCTGTTTGTAACTACCCTGGTAGCTTGGTTGATAACCTGAACCAGGTTGCAGGCACTGGTTACAGTTTGGAGCTTTTCTTGAGTGGGCAGCTTGATGAAAGCCAGTCCATATTTAAAGTGACTAGTGTTCAATTTATTAAAGTGGCCAATGATTTCAAGTCTGTTTGTAGGCAGCAGACGCTCTGTGCAGTGATGGCTGTTTAACAGTCTGATGGTGTCAGAGTCTATGTGGAAGATAGCGAAGGAGTCAGGCGCAGGACACAGGTAAGAGTAAAAAACACTGTATTTACTCAATCCAAGAACGTAACAAAAATCGCTTTACAAAACAAGGACAAAACAGAACTCGAACTCCAACACACGAAAGACAATCATGCACAAAACAGAAAGGGAAGCCAGAGGGTTAAATAAGGAACATAATTATGAGATGGGAACCAGGTGTGTAAACAGACAAAACAAAAGGAAAAATGAAACATGAATCGGTGGCAGCTAGAAAGCCGGTGATGTTGACCGCCAAACGCCGCCTGAACAAGGAGAGGGAACAACTTCGGTGGAAGTCATGACAGATGGCCTTGAGATAGAAGTTGTTTTTCAGTCTCTCGGTCCTAGCTTTGACGCACCTGTACTGACCTCACCTTCTGGATGGTAGCAGGGCTTGGCTGGTTGTTGTCCTTGATGATCTTGTTGGCCTTCCTGTGACATTGGGTGCTGTAGGTGTCCTGGAGGTCAAACCCCCGAGCTGACAAGGTACAAATCTGTCGTTCTGCCCCTGAACAGGCAGTTAACCCACTGTTCCTAGGCCATCATTGAAAATAAGAATTTGTTCTTAACTGACTTGCCTAGTTAAATAAAGGTAAAATAAAAAATAAAAAAAATAAAATCTATAAAGGTGTCTGAGGTTTTAAGGTGACAAGCCAAATTTCTTCAATCTCCTGAGGTTGAAGAGGTGCCTTCTTCACCACACTGTCTCTGTGGGCAGACCATTTCTGTTTGTCAGTAATGTATACGCCGAGGAACATGAAGCATGCCACCTTCTCCACTGCTGTCCCATCAATGTGGCTGGGGGGGTGCCCGGTCTGCTGTTTCCCGAAGTCATGATTATCTCCTTTGTTTTGTTTGACATTGAGTGAGAGGTTGTTTTCCTGACATCAAACTCCAAGAGCACTCGCCTCCTCTCCTCTGAACAACTTACAAGAATTGACATTTTGAATTCTGTAAATTGAGTGGAAGTGGAAGAGGTGAAAACATATTGTTGTCTATCAACAATGACAAGCCACCGGGGTCTGACAACTTGGATGGAAATTTACTGAGGATAGAGGACGTTTGCCACTCCTATTTGCCATATCTTCAATTTAAGCCTACTAGAAAGTGTGTGCCCTCAGGCCTGGAGGGAAGCAAAAGTAATTCTGCTACCTAAGAATGATAAAGAAATAAAATTGTATTTGTCACATGCGCCGAATCCAGCAGGTGTAGGTAGACCTTACCGTGAAATGCTTACTTACAAGCCTTTAACCAACAATGCAATTTTAAGAAAATAGATTAAATAATATATATTTATATATAAGGCACCTTTTTATTGCCTCAAATAGCTGACCAATGAGGCTGTTACCAACCCATAGTAAAGTTTTGGAAAAATTGTGTTGGACCAGGTACAATTCTATTTTACAGTAAACAAATTGCCAACAGATTTACAGCACGCTTATAGGGAAGAACATTCAAGAAGCACAGCTTTATACAAATGACTGATGATTGGCAGAGATATTGATGATAAAAAGGTTGTGGGGGCAGCTTTTGACATTATCAATTATAGTCTGCTGCTGGAAAAACGTATGTGTAATGACATTACAATCCCTTTTACATATTGTGGATAAAAGTTACCTTTTTAACAGAACACAAGGTGTTCTTTAATGGATGCCTCTCCAACATAATCCAGGTAGAATCAGGAATTCCCCATGGCAGCTGCATAGACCACTTACATTTTTCAATCTTTACTAGCAACATACCACTGTCTATGAGTAAGGCCAGTGTGTCTATGTATGCTCATGACTCAACACTATACATGTCAGTTATTACAGTGTCTGAAATTACTGCAACAAGTAACAAAGAGCTGCAGTTCATTTCAGAATGGGTGGCAAGGAATAAGTTAGTCGTAAATATAAAAGGCATTTAGGACAAATCATTCACTAAACCCTAAACCTCAACTAAATATTGTAATAAATAATGTGGAAATTGAGCAAGGTGATGTGAATAAACCCTGGATTGTAAACTGCCACGGTCAAAACATTTTGATACACTAGTAGCTAAGATGGGGAGATGTCTGTCCATAATAAATTCGCTGCTCTACCTTCTTAACAGCACTATCAACAAGGCAGGTCCTACAGGCTCTAGTTTTGCTGCATCTGGACTACTGTTCAGTCGTGTAGTCAGGTGCCACAAAGAGGGACTTAGGAAATTTGCAATTGGCTCAGAACAGTGCAGCACGGCTGGTCCTTGGATGTACATAGAGTGGAGGAGAGATTGACTTCATCACTATTTGTATCTGTGAGAGGTTGAAAGCACTGAGCTGTCTGTTTAAATGACTACCACACAGCTCAGACACCCATGCATACCCCACAAGACATGCCACCAGAGGTCTCTTCACAGTCCCCAAGTCCAGAACAGACTATGGGAGGTGCACAATACTACATAGAACCATGACTACATGGAATTCAATTGCACATCAGATAACTGAATCAAGCAGTAGAAACCGATTTTTAAAATGGAACAGTGGGGGACTGTGAAGCAACACAAACATGGGCACACACATGATAACATATGCACTATACCCACATGTTCACATGGATTTTTTGTTGAAGATATGTGGAAGTTGAGTTGGGGCCTAAGGGCATAGACTTAGTGTGTTGTCAAATCTGTTATGAATATATTGTAATGTTTTTAAAATCGTTTAACTGCCTTCATTTTGCTGGACCCCAGGAAGAGTAGCTGCTACCTTTGCTAATGGGGATCCATAATAAATACAAATTACCCAGCCAAGCAGAAACAAGTAATAACAAAATGCCATTTACCACTTGGCTATCTATTGTATCACCCTGTCATAGGCCCTCCCCGTCAACACCACCTAATAAGATGAGGTCATTGTTTTTCACGCAGACTGGGACATGTTCCGGATTGCCTCTGAGAATAACTTTGATGTATACACTGACACAGTGATTGAGTTCATCAGGAAGACCTAAAACCTATCTTAACCAAAAACCGTGGATAGATGGCAGCATTCGCGCTAAACTGAAAGCACAAACCACCCTATTTGACCACAGCAAGGTGACTGGGAATTTGATCGAATGCAAACAGTCCATTTTTCCCTACATAAGGCAATCAAACAGGCAAAGCAGTGGAACAATGAAAACAAAGTTACCACAGTTTACACAGACAAGGAACATGATTACAGCTGCGAGACATCTGCCTTTTGAACACCGGACCGGCACCCCACAGTCTCCAAAGCTCCATCACAGTGTCCCTACAGAACATCAAACTAACATCACTATGCCAACTACTGCTGGAGAAACTGCAGAAGCTGGAGGCACTACTGGAGCCCTACAGGCTGTGTAAGGGCTATTTGATCAAGAATGAGAGTGGAGTGCTGCATCGGATGACCTGGACTCCACAATCACCCGACCTCAACCCAATTGAGATGGTTTGGGATGAGTTGGACCACAGAGTGATGGAAAAGCAGCCAACAAGTGCTCAGCATATGTGGGAACTCCTTCAAGACTCTTGGAAAAGCATTCCAGGGGAAGCTGGTTGAGAGATTGCCAATATTGTGCAAAGATGTCATCAAGGCGAAGGGTGGCTACTTTGAAGAATCTAAAATATAAAACACTTTTTTTGATAACTACATGATTCCATATGTGATATTTCATAGTTTGATGTCTTCATTATTGGGCCAGTAAAAAGCCATTGCTTAAAGAAAAAAGTGAGCAAACACATTTGGTGTTTGCCAAAGGCATGTGGGAGACTCTCCAAACATATGTAAGAAGGTACTCTGGTCAGATGAGACTAAAATTGAGCTTTTAGCCATCAAGGAAAACGCTATGTCTGGCGCAAACCCAACACCTCTCATCACCCTGAGAACCCTATCCCCACAGTGAAGCATGGTGGTGGCAGCATCCTGCTGTGGGGATGTTTTTCATTGGCAGGTACTGGGAAACTGGTCAGAATTGAAGGAATGAGGGATGTTTCAGTCTTCCAGAGATTTGACACTGGGACAGAAGTTCACCTTCTGGCAGGACAATGACCCTAAGCATACTGTTAAAGGAACATTCGAGGGGTTTAAGGGGAATTATTTAAAAGTCTTAGAATGTCCTAGCAAAAGCCCAGACCTCAATCCAATTGAGAATCTGTGGTATGACTTAAAGATTGTGGTACACCAGTGGAACCCATACAACTTGAAAGAGCTGGAGCAGTTTTGAAAAATGAAAGAAGTGTCAAGCTTATAGAGACATACCCCAAGAGACTTGCGAGGTGGCTCTACAAAGTATTGACTTTGGGGGGAGTGAATAGTTATGCTCAAGTTTTCTTTTTTTGTTGTCATTTCTTGTTTGTTTCACAATAAAAACTGTTGCATCTTCAAAGTGGTAGGCATTTTGTGTAAATCAAATGATACAAACCCCACAAAAATCCATTTTAATTCCAGGTTGTAAGGCAACAAAGTAGGAAAAATGCCAAGGGGTGTGAATACTTTCACAACCCACTGTAGTGTATGCACTTTTAATGTAAACGCAACTGCAATCAAGGTAATTTGGTTGTGCTATAAGATGTTCAGTGATAACACATTAAAGTCCAGCCAAAACCTATCTTTTGGTATTTGTCCATTGTTGACATATTCCAAAATTATATGCTTGTCACCAAGTTTTCAACATATACAGGGGGCAAAAAAAGTATTTAGTCAGCCACCAATTATGCAAGTTCTCCCACTTAAAAAGATGAGAGGCCTGTAATTTTCATCATAGGTACACTTCAACTATGACAGACAAAATTAGGGAAAATAAATCATGAAAATCACATTGTAGGATTTTTAATTAATTTATTAACAGTAGTGCAATCACCATATTCCTCTGTGGTAAAACACAAGTGTGATGCCATGTTTGTAAATATCTGTATGTATTTGCCATCAAACTAAAAACATGATTTAAAACAAAAAAATATGTTTAGGATTTATTTAGGTTGGGATTCATCAACCTTCCCACTGAGCTCCTGACTGACACCCCTTTACTTTTGGTGTTTGTGCCAGTTTCAAAAGCATCCAAAGTATGTCTTCATTATTGTCCTTCTGTTTTCTCAGTTAGTCCAAGTGGCAGCCAGGAAGAAGCTGGCCAAGACCAGAGCATCAGAATCAGCTTTCTTTAGCCATCAAGTTATTGATCTTGAAATCGCACATAGAGAGTTTAACTAACAGCATGGATTTTGATATTTTAGACCAAGAGCTGCCATCCCTGCTTGATAAGCCCGTGGCTTCTGGGATGCCCGCTGGATACATTAAAGGTATATTGTGCTAGCATATATATTACAAAATGTTGCTCTTCTTGTATTAGCAACATCAATTCCAAATGGTATGGCTGTCAGCAGCTATATGGTTATCAATACTACTAATACACATGAAGGGTGGATATTTTGATCTAAGTATTTCTACATGGCCTTCATGCATGTCCTGCCTGCCTGGTTACACTGCTTGCAGCTAAACCGTTGAGTCTTTATTATTTTGCAGGTCTTCAAGCAGTGGAGATGAGGATAATGGTGAAACTGGAGGTGATCCGTACAGAATTCAGGACTGCTCTGAACCAAGTTATGGAGGTCATAGAGGCCCGACCTCATAGAGGTCCTTAGGGGCAACTTGAAATGCTGCAAAACCCTGCAGAATCAAATGAGGAACTGAAGGATATCTGTGAAACACTTAGGCTCCCGCTATCGAAAGGAAATGGTAAGGATGGCCATTTGAAAATAAAGGAGAGCCGCACACTCTAGGAGCTCAGATGCAAAAATGTAATATCCAACGTTTCGACAGGCAATCTGTCTTCATCAGGGTATAAGACAGATTGCCTGTCGAAACGTTGGATATTACATTTTTGCATCTGAGCTCCTAGAGTGTGCGGCTCTCCTTTATTTTCAGGTTTTCTACTCTGCCAGCCAGCACCTTGCCTAAATAGGTGTGCGTTTCTTTTTCTTCAAGGATGGCCATTTAAAATCTGTTCAACATTTTTGAATTATATATCATGTATTTGAACAGCAATTGACAAAAATAAGTTAGCTGTTTATCAAGAGCCACTTGAATGCGACCAGATTTGAGAGATGATTACAACCTGTGATATTGAATCCAAATATCTTAATGTCAATGAAATGCAGTTGCCATGTATGTCATATGCCTATTTAGTGTTTGTATTGATTTCCCAATTAGCACTTAACTTATCTTAGGAAGAAACAATCAGCCCTCTGCATGTTTACATGAGTTTTAGCCCATGATTACATGATACACTACAAAAAGGATTTCTCATTATAATCAATTAGAACTGTATGGCCATCTGTTTTAGCTGAGGAATACACAAATGAGTGGGAATTGTTCTTCTTTTTTAAATCATATCTGATACCTGACCCTCTGCTGTGGCCAAAACCTGGGCTCAGGAATCAGACGAATGATGATACAAATTGGAACAGAGGAGCTGTGGACAGGCTACTCCTTGAAGGGCAGGAAGGGGAAGAGGGCCTTTGATGAGCAATCAATCTTTGATGCTGTCACAAGTAAGTAAATGTACATGTTTAAATCGTTATTTATTATTATTTAGTAGAAAGAATTATTGGTCAAGTGATGGTAAGTCAAATGTGTATTTATAAAAATGTCAAATGAATTAAATCAGTAACAAGGCAGTTACAAACTAAATGTGAAATCCTACCACCTGTTAAGATCGGAGAGAGAGGACGAAGAAACGTGAAGGAGAGAGGTCTCATGGCCAAAACTGCCTATGAGGGAAGAGGGGGACAATACCCAACCTCTGTCTCAGCCAGCATAGGTGGAAAAGTAGTGATATGACATGGAATGTACCATTTAATTATTTTGTTCACAACATAGGAGCGTCCCTGAAAGCACACCCCAAGGCTACCTACCAAGAGATCGATGACAAGATAGCAGATGCTCTCATACATGCATGAGTAAGAGAAAGGTATGATTAAAAATAACATATTTTTTTTACTTCACTTTAATCCAGTTGGTTAGTATAGCTACATTTTTGTGCTAGTACAAAAGGAATGTTGTAGGGAGTCGACATTAAACTGGCATTTTGATCATTTGTTTACTGAAAATAATAACCAATTTGTGTTAATAGTGACTTCCAGGAGCGGGTCGAGGAAGCAACAGCGGATGAGGATGGAGCAGCAGCACCTGAATAAACATAACATAGTTATTAACTTTTAGCTTTAACTTCTTGAAACTCCCCATGCCGGATCCGGGATCGTGACTAAAGCCTCAGGCTCATTAGCATAACGCAACGTTAACGATTTCTGAAAATCGCAAATAAAATGAAAATAATGCGTCTGCTCTCAAGCTTAGCCTTTTCTTAACAACACTGTCATCTCAGATTTTCAAAATATGCTTTTGAACCATAGAAATTGACTAATTTGTGTAAGAGTATGCAAAGCTAGCATAGCATTTTGAGTAGCATTTAGCACGCAACATTTTCACAAAAACCAGATAACCAAATAAATAAAATCATTTACCTTTGAAGAGCTTCTGATGTTTTCAATGAGGAGACTCTCAGTTACATACCAAATGCGCAGTTTTTCCTGAAAGCGTCTGTGTGTAGGAGAAATCATTCCGTTTTCTACATTGCGTCTGGCTACCGAAACGAACCGAAAATTCAGTCACCTACAACGTAAAACTTTTTCCGGATTAACTACATAATATCGACCGAAACATGGCAAACGTTGTTTGGAATCAATCCTCAAGGTGTTTTTTCACATATCTCTTCATTGATATGCAGTTCGTGGAAGCTTGCTTTCCTCTCTGTATCCCATGGAAAAATACTGGCAGGTGACTTTTGCGCACCAATTTTGGCGCAGGACACCGGGCGGACACCTGGTAAATGTGGTCTCTTATGGTCAATCTTCCAATGATCTGCCTACAAATACGTCACAATGCTGCAGACACCTTGGGGAAACGACAGAAAGGGCAGGCTAATTCCTCTCGCATTCACAGCCATATAAGGAGACAATGGAAAACAGAGCCTCAAAAATCCTGCTCATTTCCTGGATGCCGTCTCATCTTGGTTTTGCCTGAAGCTCACGTTCTAGGGCACGCACAGAAAATATCTTGGTAGTTCTGGACACGTCAGAGTGTTTTCTTTCGAAAGCTATCAATTATATGTATAGTCGAGCATCTTTTTGTGACAAAATATCTTGTTTAAAACGGGAACGTTTTTCATCCAAAAATGAAATAGCGCCCCCAGAGCATCAACAGGTTAAGCAGTTTTACAGTTCATGATTGGAGTGCAGTGTTCATGTTTTCACTGATTTGTTATTTTGTGAGCTAATTGCTGTGATTTGTTTCCCGAATCTATTGTGATACAGTTTATGTAAAAACATTTTTTATAAAAACATTATTTTCTGGAATTTTGCATAATTCATCAGTGGACACCTACCGACAGGATACTGTGTATATGTTCAGGGTAGATTAAATGGCGTGTCTTATAATGGCATTAGATATTCAGGGGTCCCCCTCATTTTAACATCCTGAAGTGACTTGGGACGTAACTTGTGTCAACTGACACCACAGGCACATCTATGAGACATTTTATGAAAACTTTATTTTATGTCAACCTCATACTGTTGCTATATGTCAGAAAGTACAGTGGGAGCCCCCAAAAAATGCAGTTTCTGGTAGCAACTGGTCAGTGGTCAGTACCAACAAGGACGTAAGTGTGCATGTTCAGGGAAGATTCAAGGAAGCTGTTTCAGATCCCCACATTTCAACGTCCTGAAAATACTTGGGATGTGACTTACGGCAGCTGACACCACAGGTACATGTAAGAGACATTATTTTATTTTTCGGTCAATCTGATAATGTCGCTAAACATCAAAGGACATTGAGAACCCCACAAAAGGCAGTCTCTGGTAACTACTGTGAACGTAACATTCGTCAGTGGGTACCTACAGTACCAATAAGGCACATAACAGTGTGAACGTTCATGGAAGATTCAAGGACATCTCTTATAACGTTACTGAATAAAGTTATTTATCTGTTTTAAAATCCCCCACATTTCTACATCCTGAAAAGACTTGGGACGTAAGTTTTGTCAGTGGACACCACAGCTACGTAGAAGGCACGTTTCACATGAACGTTATAATGATAACTTTGTGGTCACATCCTGGAACGTCATTTTGTTAGCTGGGTACCTCCTCTGTCACTAGAAATAAAATAATCTATGCCAAGCTTAGTAAGTGTGCAATGGTGAAACTGCAGAGTACGACAAGCAAAAGCAACTGTTGATCTTACATGCATAATCCTGCAGAAAGATGATGTCACGACTTCCGCCAAAGTCGGTCCCTCTACTTGTTCGTGTGGTGTTCGGCGGTCGACGTCTGTGTCTCTCCTCAGGCCGGTGGTGGCTGGTTCACTTCAGGAGTCTGAGGTGCGGGAGGTTCCTCCACCCCCTCTGGACATCGAGGGGGCCCCGGCGTAAGCAGTTCGATTCATACTAGATTCAAATCAAAGTTTACTTGTGCGCCGAATACAACAGGTATAAACCCTACAGTGAAATGCTTAGTTACAGGCTCTAACCAATGGTGCCAAAAAATGTGTGTGTGTGTGGGTAAGTAAAGAAATAAAACAACAGTAGAAAGACATTTGAAAAAAAGAGTAGCAAGGCTATATACAGACACCTGTATATAGGCATCGGGCGAGGGGCCTTTAGTACCTTGTGGAGTGGGAGGGGTAAGGTCCGGAGGAGAGATGCTGGGTGCCGGTGGAGGACGTTTTGGACCCCTCGACGCTGCGGGAGTTCCACCGTCTCCATCCGGATCGCCCTGCGCCTCGTCCTCCAGGTCGTCCTCGAGGCCGGTGTCGGCACGCTGCTGAAGCCGCGAGTCAATGGCAGGGTACTGTCACGAATTCTGCCAAAGTCGGTCCCTCCATGTTCGGGCTGCATTCGGCGCTCGACGTCACCGGCTTTCTAGCCATCGCCGATCCACTTTTCATTTTCCATTTGTTTCTTCTTTGTTTTCTCCCCACCTGGTTTCTATTCCCTAATTACATGTTCATTATTTAACCCTCTGTTTCCTCCATGTTTGTGTGCGTGTTTGTATATAATGTATATAACTTGTTGGCTGGTATTGTTTGCCGGGTTCGTTATTACGCCCGTTATATACGAGTGACCGGTATAAATTGGCTATACAGTGCCTTCAGTAAGTATTGACACGCCTTGACTTTTTCATCATTTTGTTGTGTTACAAAGTGGGATTAAAATTGATTGAATTGTCATTTTTGGTCAACGATCTACATAAACTAATCTGTAATGTCAAAGTGGAAGAAAAATTCTGACATTTAATAAAAAAGTCATGAAAAATAACACTAATATATCTTGATTTTATAAGTATTCACCCCCCTGACACAATACATGTTAGAAAGACCTTCGGCAGGTATTACAGCTGTGTGTCTTTTGTCATTCAATGTTGTCTTGGTAAGCAACTCCAGTGTAGATTCACCCTTATGTTTTAGGTTATTGTCCTGCTGAAAGGTGAATTAGTCTCTCAGTGTCTGTAGGGAAGAAGACAAACAGGTTTTCCTCTAGGATTTTGCCCGTGCTTAGCTGTATTCCATTTATTTTTTATCCTTTATTTATTACAAGCATACCCATAACATAATGCAGCCACCACCACATATGAAGAGTTGTAGTGATATGTTGTGATGGAATTGCCCCTAAAATAACACTTCAGGACATAAAGTTAATTTCCTTGTCACATTTTTAGCATTTTTAATTAAGTTAGTGCAGCATTACTAGTTATTGTTCATGGCCATCTCATGATATATCATTACTTTTGGGGATTATGTAGATTACATTCTTTTTACATTTAGTAAGAATCCGCCGCTCTTTCAATTTCCGCCTAAAATGACATACTCAAATGTAACTGCCTGTAGCTCAGGACCTGAAACAAGGATATGCATATTCTTGAAACACTTTGAAGTTTGTGGAAATGTGAAAATAATGTAGGAGAATATAACATATTAGATTGGGTTAAAGATAATACAAAAAAAAAAACTTTTTTGTATTTTTTGTACCATTATCATACCTCTCCTGTGAAGATCTGAAGGATCAGGTTACAGTGGGTCCGCTCGACAGCGTGCTCTCTCGTAGAGGGAGGAGAGCGGGAAGTCGGCTTTTTTATGAATGTCATAAAATACGCTGCCTCTATGCTCTGTAGTGTTTAAGATTAGAATGTAAACTGTGGAACACAGAGAAACCCTTGGACATAAAAAGGTTTAATAATTCAACAATATTGATATTTTTGAGAATGTGGGAGTGGTCCGTGGACACTTAAGGGACAGTCATGTTGAGTGTGTTTCATTTGTTGATCTCATGAAGGACAGGAAACACAAATACATAACAGTATCTCTTAAAGTGTACATTTCCCAGCTGTCAGGTCTAAATATTGTGAAACATATGTGATTAAACATGAAACTATTTGTGAAAAGATGTAATGTGATGTTAACCTTCATTTACAAAATAGCTTCAAAATACTCTACTCAGCAAACTGGATGCAGTCTATCACAGTGCCATCCGTTTTGTCACCAAAGCCCCTTATACCACCCACCACAGTAACCTGTATGCTTTAGTCGGCCAGCCCACGCTACATATTCGTCGCCAGATCCACTGGCTCCAGGTCATCTATAAGTCTATGCTAGGTAAAGCGCCACCTTCTTTCAGCTCACTGGTGACTATAACAACACCCACCCGTAGCACGCACTCCAGCAGGTATATCTCACTGGTCATCCCCAAAGCCAACAACTTATTTGGCCGCCTTTCCTTCCAGTTTTCTGCTGCCAATGTCTGGAACGTATTGCAAAAATAGCTGAAGCTGGAGACATATTTCCCTCACTAACTTTAAACATCAGCTATCTGACTAGATAACTGATCGCTGCAGCTGTATATAGCCTATCTGTAAATAGCCCACCCAATCTACCTACCTCATCCCCATATTGTTTTTATTGACTTTTCTGCTCTTTTGCACACCAGTATTTCTACTTGCACATCATCATCTGCTCATCTATCACTCCAGTGTTAGTTTTCTGAATTGTAATTACTCCGCTACTATGGCCTATTTATTGCCTTACCTCCTCACGCCATTTGCACACACTGTATATCGACTTCTTTTTCTGTACGCTTGTTTATTCCATGTTTAACTCTGTGTTGTTGTTTGAGAAGAGTGCACAATAACAAACAAAAAATATCACGGCAACTGGTTTGATACATTCACCTCTGAAGGTAAATAATGTACTTACATTCAGTAATTCCGATTTATCATCCTGAGAGTCCCAGAGATAAAATGTAGCATAGTTTTGTCTGATAAAATCCATTTCATATTCAAATGCAGGAACAGGATTCTACAGTTTGAACCCCTGCTGTGTCTGCCATCTAGTGGCCAAAATCTAAATTGGCCTAGACTCCCAAGTGATATAATGGCATTTCTCTTGCATTTCAAAGATGATGGAACAAAAAAGTCTCAAACGCATGGTTTATCTTTTCCCAGATATTATATGTTATATTCTCCTACATTAATTTGACATTTCCACAAATTTCAAAGTGTTTCCTTTTGAATGGTATCAAGAAAATGCATATCCTTGCTTCAGGTCCTGAGCTACAGGCAGTTAGATACGGGTATGTAATTTTAGGCGAAAAATAAGTTATTGCATGAAGACATTTCAGTTTTTTTTTTCGAGAAAAAAAAAATCCACTTTGACATTATGGGGTATTGTATGTAGATCAGGGACACAAAATCTCAATTGTATCCATTTTATTCAGGCTGAAACACAACACCATTTTTTAAAGGGGTTTGAATACTTTCTGAATACTCTCTGAAGACACACTACACACGGGTACCAGTACCGAGTTTATATGCAGGGGTATAAGGTAATTGAGGTAGACATGTACATATAACTACGAATAAATTGATAAATAATAAACAGTAGCAGCAGTGTATGTGATGAGTCAAACAAGTTAGTGCAAAAAGGGTCATGCAGAAAGTCTGAGTAGCTATTTGGTTAACTATTTAACTAACTATTTAGCAGTCATATGGATTGGGGGTAGAAGCTGGTCAGTTTCCTGTTGGTTCCAGGCTTGGTGCATCAGAACCGCTTGCCATGGGGTAGCAGAGAAGAAAATGGTGGCTGGAGTATTTGAACATTTTTAGGACCTTCCTCTGACACCGTATGCATATCGTGAATGTAATTAAGCGCCATAGGGCTGGAGGCTTTTTATAGAGGTAAGGGGATTTTTACCCCAAATGTCTTGTTAAAAAACCTCCTACTTGCTTATTGCAAAAAATACATCCCTTCTGCTCAAGCAGTACACAGTCCTTCCTTCTGCCTTTGCTAAATCATATCAGTATTTTGTGGAGAGCAAGAGGTCTTTAGGCACCGCTTAGCTAACAACACATGTTAGGTAAAATTTTGTAAGAGCATCTGACTGCTAAGCGACCATGGAGGTTATGGATTTTACATCAATACTCTTCTCAGTATGTTCCTCTTTTCCATTTCAACTTATTTAAAAGGCCTTGAGACCATCATAGATCCTCAAAGCCTTGGCGTCCGTGTTGGTACCTTGAAAAGTATTGACAAAATTAGTTTGGCATGGTGATATTGGAAACGTTTACTTTTGGAATATGTTTTGTTTGCGCATCAGTCTTTTTTAGGGATGGGTGTAAGCGGTGTGTGTATGTATGGCTGTGCGTCAGTGGTGGTACATTTTTGATTCCACGCAAGGTTTGTGGGGTTAACCGTTGATTAATTGCTCAGCTGCAGGGCAGTCAGTTGTGGTGAGAGCACACTACTGTAAATTCCACAGCTGCTCTCTTTAGCATGACCAATATGATACTCAGAGTCCAATTGGTCTTCCAACCACATACCAAAGCACTTAGAATAGTTATCTTTTCTCAGGCTCCATATACTGTCAACACAACAGACATGGGAGTAGTTAATATTGTGTCTCTGCATTTTGAAATCCATCCAAACAATATTAGGTTAGTATGAAGGCTGTCAAAACAAAATAGAGTGTCAGTCGTGAAGATACTCCCTTGTGCACTCTGAGCTACACAGCAGGTGTGTATTGTGGTTTGAGAGAAGCACTGTGGATGGCACAGACAAGCCGGGGTATCGATAGCTTTTTAAGCCACTGAGACATAACCCTGATTTAACAAGAAGCCTTCTCGGTTTCTCCTCACCTCTTCTGTTATTTTCATGTTAGGGTTTTATCATTTCACCAGGCAAAAATGCTTCTGTGCTTTTCCTCTAAGTACAAGTGACTTCATAGATAATTGGATTTGATCAGCATGCTTTCCCTTAACTGTGGGACACATGGTGCCAACGCAGGCAGGCTCCACACCCTCTGGGCATGCATGCAGCCAGGCAGGACACAGGCCGTGGCTGCCCTGGAGAAAGGCCAGGCCCCTAGTCTCCTGGTCGTCTGCCCAGAGCAGGAGCCCCGCAACGTGGCAAGGCCTCCACATACACACAGACATACAGCTGAAAGACACACACACACATACACACACAGTACAAAGACACACAAATACACATGCACTCCTACAGACAGTAGGAAGACACACTGAATGCGTGCAGGAAATGCGTCTCCACCAGACATCTATGGAAAAAAGAGACCGGCAGGTTTCCCCTGAGCTGCATGGATACAATGTTTTTTTTCTCTCACAACAGTGGAGAGACCAGATGAGGGAGAGCGATGAGGAGAGGAAAGGAAAAGAGATTGGGTGGAAGTAGTAAGAACAGGCCAACCTTATTCACTGCATTCAATCTTTTTATTTGCTTTCATGAAAGAGCTTGTGCTTGTGGTACAAGCAGGAAAGTGGACACTTTCTCTTTCTACCCCCAAGTGACACTTGAATGCCCCTGTAGCGTTCAGGGGTTACAGGTGAAGCAATTGATTTTATGGTATCTTCTGTGACGAGAACAACTTTTGTCTCAGCGTGGGGATCCAGAAGAGGCCATGCCACAGATAGTTTTCATTGAGTCGATTCGGATCTGCTTTACAAATTCGCCGGGGAAGATGTGGAAAGGACAGGTTCTTTTGAAGGGGCCTCATTTGTTATTCCCCTCACAATTTGTTCCTCTCACGGGTTGATTTGAAAAGGTAAATGAGTGCCCCCGCTGCTTGACATTTGAAATGTGTACCAATTGAAGGTGGCATTCAAAGTGAGCACTGGGTGAACTTTTGAACCCCTTACCTCGTCATTCTCCGCGACAAGATGGTATCTGTGAAGTTAGACTTCAACTGAACTTTTCTCATTATCCTAATATCACCCCCCGCCACCGCCACTGTTGCATCTCGACTGGAACATGGAGAGCTGCAGTTACTCCATGTGGTGCCAAGACTAGAGCATAACCACATGTACACAAACAGGGTAGCTCACACACACACACACACACACACACACACACACACACACACACACACACACACACACACACACACACACACACACACACACACACACACACACACACACACACACACACACACACACACACACACTAACATACACACACATACACACATACAGACAGGGAAGAACACAGAGGCACACACATGCATGTACATACACAAATGCACAAAGACAGGTGCACATGCATACATACACACAAACTGTGAAGTGGAGTGCACAGTGCGTGCCACTTCAAGATGACCATCACATGGAGCATTACATTTTAAAGACTACCTTGTTTTCACAGCATGATAAGATATAGGATTAGGCTGTGCAGCCCTCTTTTTGGAATAAGTAACACTAACAGTCCACTGACTTGGGTTTCAAATCTTGCCTGAACACCTGGGCCTGTCAATTAGGGACCAAGAAGCAGCTGGGAGATTTGGGCCGAGACGCTGGTCCGTTCCCTAAAACTTTCTCAGGGACGCTTTGCTCTTAACTCCGGCTTGCTGCCATCACACTGCAAAGGCTCAATTAGGTCTTTGTGATATACTGGGTGTACCATTATTCCTGGGTCACGCCAAATTTTTTGTTGAGTAGAAGCCTTGAGCACTAAAGTTAACTATTCATCCCATGCATTATTGTCTAATGTTATTGAATAAGCCAATCTGTGTGTGTTCAAGTAGGTCTTGCATTAAAATAAATATATGATTCCTTTTCTACTACTTTTCCACTACCACAGATTTCTCATTGACATTTAGGTCTACCTATGGGTGGAATTGTTGCATATAGCACTTGCAGTGTGTTTGTGTGATCAGGCAGGTTTCGGAATGCAATACTCTATTAGCCCACTGAGTTCCCACTGGCACTCACACACCCATAGGTCAGTTGACACGGCTCCTCATCAACAACCGAGCCAATTGAGACCAACCTGACGTGGGGCCCTCCTCCCTCCTCTTCCCTGCTCTCCACAATAAATCAATTCAACTGTTTGGTGGGTGAGGGAAACAGGAATATCTGTCGATATTCATCTCCGGTGAGGGGCCCGAATATGCTTCCCATTCCCCTGGCAGTTCGGCCGGGCAACTGGAGGTGCTGGCGGAAGTCGGAATGTGCACAGTCTCCTCGGACCATCTGGAAAAAGAAGCAATCTTTCAAGGCTGATAGGCGCCTGCCGGAGCGGTGATTTGTACCGTGGCGTTTTGTGAGAAGGACCTGCTCTTTCTCTCAGCAGGTCTCTTTTGACATTCCTCACCTCCAATATCTCTCTCTCGTTCCCTCTTACTGTGGGCCACAGTTCTAAACAATACTATAGGTTACATGTTCACCCTCCAAAACAGGTACTCCCAACCACCAATGTATGGACAGGTACCAGGTGAAAATACCACCATACTCGATCAGCACTCATACTCTGAGACGCTTTTCAGATTAAGATCACTTCATTTGTCAATTGTACACAAGGTCCAACCAAAATGTGGTTATAGCAGGGGGCTGTCGCACTGGTCTCCCATGGACCAGTTGTAGTGGGGTGTTAAGTACTCAAGGGCACAACAGCAGGTAATGGAATTTAAGATTTCATACCAGGAACCCTTTGGTTGCCAGCTCACTTCACACCATATTTTTCCTGTCAAACCTGGGATTTGAACTGGCAACCCTCTCAGTCTCTAGCTTGCCTTTCTAACCACTAGGCTACCTGCCTTTTAAGTACAGGCCCTGTGTCTGTATTAGTCTCTTTTTGTCTCATCCCCACAGCGAAAGGACATGTTGATTACTTTTTCTGGGAAACCAGAAGCAGTGGCCTCTCAGCGTCCATCAGGACAAGATGGAGAGTGATGGGGCCAGGATGTGGAACTTAAGTGTCTTAAAACTGGGCGCCGACAACAGCTTCTGGGAACATGTTCCAAATGCACAGTTTTTTGGGGGGGGTGGAGATATAAAACCTGTGTTGCTAGGCGCTGGGCCCTCAAAACCTAGCAGTTAGTATTTGGACCGTTACTGAAAGGTTGCTTGTTCGAATCCCAGAGCTGACAGTTTGGAAATGATGCAGTTCAGCCATTGAGCAAGGCAGTTGACCTCCACATCAACTGGGTGCCGATAATGTCAATTTAGGTCGCCTCTGACACCTCTCTGAATCAGAGGGGTTGGGTTAAATGTGGAAGACACATTTCGGTTGAATGTATTCAGTTGTGCAACTGACTAGGTATCCCCTTCACCCATCATAGAACAATCTGCTCATGTGTACAGTAGCTGTTGTCCAATGGGGTAATTTCCTTTCTTATCTTATCACAGAGCAAGGATTGGAATGAAACCATTATCTTAAGTCCCAGTTAGTCATTTTAACATCCCAACCCTGTCTCTTTGGTTGGTCAAATCAATCAAATCAAATGTTATTAGTCACATGCGCAGAATACAACAGGTTTAGACCTTACAGTGAAATGCTTACTTACACGTCTCTAACCAACAGTGCAGTTTAAAAAATACGAATAAGAATAAGAAATAAAAGTAACAAGTAATTAGAGCAGCAGTAAAATAACAATAGCGAGACTATATACAGTGGGTACCGGTACACAGTCAATGTGTAGGGGAACCTGTTAGTCAAGGTAATTGAGGTAATATGTACATGTAAGTAGAGTTATTAAAGTGACTATGCACAGATATTAACAGAGAATAACAGCAGTGTAAAAGAGAGAGGGGGGGCAATGCAAATATTCTGGGTAACCATTTGATTAGATGTTCAGGAGTCTTATGGCTTGGGGGTAGAAGCTGTTTATGAGCCTCTTGGACCTAGACTTGGTGCTCTGGTACCGCTTGTCATGCGGTAGCAGAGAGAACAGTCTATGACGAGTGTGACTGGATTCTTTGACAATTTTTAGGGCCTTCCTCTGACACCGCCTGGTACAGAGGTCCTGGATGGCAGGAAGCTTGGCCCCAGTAATGTACTGGGGCCAAGCTACTACCCTCTGTAGCACCTTGTGGTCGGAGGCATAGCAGTTGCCCTACCAGGGCAGTGATGCAACCAGTCAGAATGCTCTCGATGGTTCAGCTGTAGAACCTTAAAAGGATCTGAGGACCCATTCCAAATCTTTTCAGTCTCCTGAGGGGGGATATGTTTTGTTGTGCCCTCTTCACGACTGTCTTGGTGTGCCTGGACCATGTTAGTTTGTTGGTAATGTGGACACCAAGGAACTTGAAGCTCTCAACCTGCTCCACTACAGCCCCACCGATGAGAATGGGGGCGTGCTCAGTCCTCCTTTTTCTGTAGTCCACAATTATCTCCTTTGTCTTGATCACGTTGAGGGCAAAGTTGTTATTCTGGCAACACGCGGCCAGGTCTCTGACCTCCTCCCTATATGCTGTCTCATCGTTGTCGGTGAAACAGGCCTACCACTGTTGTGTCATCTGCAAATGTAATGATGGTGTTGGAGTCGTGCCTGGCCATGCAGTCATGAGTGAAAAGGGATTACAGGAGGGGGCTGAGCACGCACCCCTGAGGGGCCCCTGTGTGGAGGATCAGCGTGGGGGATGTGTTGTTACCGACCCTTACCACCTGGGGGTGGCCTGTCAGGAAGTCCAGGATCCAGTTGCAGAGGGAGGTGTTAAGTCATAGGGTCCTTAGCTTATTAATGAGCTTTGTGGGCACTATAGTGTTGAACGCTGAGCTGTAGTCAATGAATAGCATTCTCGCATAGGTGTTCCTTTTGTCCAGGTGTGAAAGGCAGTGTGGAGTGCAATAGAGATTGAATCATCTGTGGATCTGTAAGGGCGGTATGCAATTTGGAGTGGGCCCAGGGTTTCTGGGATAATGGTGTTGATGTGAGTCTTGACCAGGATTTCAAAGCACTTCATGGCTACAGACGTGAGAGTGCTACAGGTCAGTAGTCATTTAGGCAGGTTACCATATTGCTCTTGGGCACAGGGACTATGGTGGTCTGCTTAAAACATGTTGGTATTACAGACTCAGTCAGGGACAGGTTGAAAATGTCAGTAAAGACACTTGCCAGTTGGTCAGCTTTGTCTCGGACTACACATCCTGGTATTACGTCTGGCCCCGCGGCCTTGTGAATGTTGACCTGTTTAAATGTCTTACTCACATCGGCTATGGAGAGCGTGATCACACAGTCGTCCGGAACAGCTGATGCTCTCATGCTTGCCTCAGTGTTGCTTGCCTCGAAGTGAGCACAGAAGTAGTTTAGCTCTTCTGGTAGGCTTGTGCCACTGGGCAGCTCGCGGCTGATCCACAATAGTAAGCAGACAGCTTCCAAACTTAATAGAAATGTACCTGTAAATGTATCCAGATAGACTGGGCTCTTCCTGGAGTGAGTCAAGAGCCTCAAGTTCCTCTGTGTCCACATCAGTAAGGAATTAACATGGTCCACACACACCAACACAGTCGCGAAGAAGTCACAATAACGCCTTTATCCCTTCAGGAGGCTGAATAGATTTGGCATGGGCCCTCAGATCCTCAAAAATGTCTACAGCTGCACCATTGACGGCATCTTGACTGGCTGCATCCCAGCTTGGTATGGCAACTGTTTGGCATCCGACCGCAAGGCGCTACAGAGGGTAGTGTGTATGGCACATTACATCACTGGCGCCGAGCTTCCTGCAATCCAGGAACTCTAAAAATTAAATCAAATTTTATTTGTGACATACACATTGTTAGCAGATGTTAATGTGAGTGTAGCGAAATGCTTGTGCTTCTAGTTCCGACAATGCAGTAATAACCAACGAGTAATCTAACCTAACAATTTCACAACAGCTACCTTATAAGTGTAAAGGGATGAAGAATATGTACGTAAAGATATATGAATGAGTGATGGTACAGAACGGCATAGGCAAGATGCAGTAGATGGTATCGAGTACTGTCACGTTCGTTGAATGGAGGAGACCAAGGCGCAGCGTGATGTGAATACATTCTTCTTTTTAATGAAACGAAGAACACTAAACAAACTTTACAAAACGACAAAACGAACGTGAAGCTATATATAAACAAGTACAGACACAGGCAACTAACCATAGACAATAACCCACGAAATACCCAAGGAATATGGCTGCCTAAATATGGTTCCCAATCAGAGACAACAATAAACAGCTGCCTCTAATTGAGAACCAATCTAGGCAACCATATACATACATAACACCTAGACTAGTACAAAAACACATATATCACCCTTGTCACACCCCGACCTAACCAAAATAATAAAGAAAACAAAGAATATAAGGTCAGGGTTTGACAAGTACAGTATATACATATGAGATGAGTAATGTAGGGTATGTAAACATTATATTAAGTGGCATTGTTTAAAGTGGCTAGTGATACATACAGTATATTACATAAAGATGGCAATATGCCGTAGGTGGTATAGAGTACAGTATATACATAAGAGATGAGTAATGTATGGTATTACACATTCTATTAAGTGGCATTGTTTAAAGTGGCTCGTGATACATGTTTTAAATGTATGACAGTAGCCTCTCAATGTTAGTGGTGGCTGTTCCCCCTAGGGAACCCCCCCCCCCGTTCAGCTGAAAAGGTGGCGCAGGGAATGCAAAAATATTCTTTATAAATATTTAACCTCCACACATTAACAAGTCCAATACCTCAAATGAAAGATAAACACCTTGTTCATCTACCCAGTGTGTCAGATTTTTTAAATGTTTTACGGCGAAAACACAACATATATTTATGGTAGACCACCACCAAACCAAAGAAAAAACGTAGCCATTTTTTCCAGCAAAAGATGAAAATCTCAAAAGCAGGATAAAAAAAATCAATCATTAACCTCTTGAAAATCTTCATCAGATGACAGTCATATGACATGTTACACAGTACATTTATGTTTTATTCGATAATATGCATTTTATATCCATAAATCTCGGTTTACATTGACGCCATGTTCAGAAAATCCTCCAAAATATCTGGAGGAATTATAGAAAGCTACGCCAGATAACAGAAATACTCATCATAAACTTTGACTAAAGATACATGTCCTACATATAATTAAAGATACACTGGTTCAGCAACCGCTGTGTCACGTTTTTTTTTTAGCGTTACGGAAAAAGCCTAACATTGCAATAATCTGAGACGGCGCTCAGACGTAACAATATATCTCCGCCATGTTGGAGTCAACAGAAATACAAAATTACAACATAAATAATCCCTTACCTTTGATGATCTTTCATCAGAATGTAGTGCAAGGAGTCCTAGTTCAACAATACATCGTTTTTTTTCATAATGTTCAATTCTAGTGTCCAAGTAGCAGCATTTGCTACCACTTTCAGCTCAAATGCCTAAAAAATGACTTCTGGTCCAGAATAACATTGCATGAAAACTTCCAAAACTTCCAAAAGATATATTACAGGTCGAAGAAACTGGTCAAACTATGTGCAGAATCAATCTTCAGGATGTTATAATCATATATATCCAATAGCATTCCAACCGGATCATTCGTTTTCATCTGGGGCTGATTGGAACACCCGAAGCACTCAAAGACAAATGCACCACAACAAAATGTCATTCTTTTGCGACACCAACTACTTTCCTTGCCATTAGGGCAAAGTTCACAGCAAATGCTCCATTACACTTTCTACTGAATGAGGACATCTAGTGGAAGACGTAGGAAGTGTTTCCAGATCCATAACTTGTTGGGAAGGGAGGGGGCGATGACGTCAAAGTTACCCCAACTTTCAGGATTTCAAAACTTGTTTGGAAGATTGCCTGCCCTGTGAGTTCTGTTAAACTCACAGACATAATTCAAACGGTGTTAGAAACGTCAGAGTGTTTTCTATCCAATATTAATAATAATATGCATATATTTCCAATTTAGGACAGATTTTGATGCAGTTCACTATGGGCACGCAATTCGTCCAAAGTGGAAATACTGCCCCCTATCTCTAACTGGTTTTAAAGCAGGTTTACTGCAATTCTACACATTTTGCCAAAGGAGGGAGGCAAATGCTTGAAGTTTTTAATATGATAACTGATTATCAATAGGCCCTACCCTGGTCGGTAATTCGACCATGCTTACTACAAGTTTAGATAGCTGGCCCCTAGACTTACTTACAAATCCAAAAACATTTAGCTGACATGTCTAATTGAGTGACTGCTGATGCACAACCAAATTTTGAAATTGTGTATTCTATTATTCTAGCTCTCAACAGTAAGTTGAGACCCTTACTGAGTTCCTCCATGTGGCCCACGTGACACCAGTTGCCCATCCCTGTCATACTGTTCTCTCTTCTACTGCGGTAAGCGATACCGATATATAGAACCAAATAGCTACCAGGACTATCTGCATTGACCCGTTTTTCACTAACTCTTTTTGACTCAGTTGCTGTTCATTATCTATCCTGTTGGCGAGACACTTTACATCTACCTATATGCACATACCTACCTCAATTATCTTGTACCCATGTACATCGACTCAGCACGTTACTCATTGTGTATTTATTCCTTGTGTTATAATATCATCTATTTTTCTCTCTGCTTTGTTGTGTAGGGCCTGTAAGAAAGCGTTTCACTGTTAGTCTACACCTGTTGTTTACTAAGCACATGACAAATGAAATGTGTTGATTTGATGATTCAGCCTCTTTCTCAATTTTGGCACAGAAATTGGGTGTGTCTTTGGTGGTTTGTTATGCGCGTCACAACGAATTTAACTAGTTCGTTAACTAAACTAGCCACTTCAGCTAGCCAGTTAATCCTCCAGTATGTGGTGACGTCATTTCACAGGATTCGGTTTTGGACGGAAGCTGTAGAGATTGGTAAAAATTGGCACTTAAAATATCTTATTCACCATTTTGTTTTAGTTACAGTTGAAAGACTAACTCTTTTTAGTTTTTGCCCTAAATCAACCTTTAATAAATTGACATTACAGACATTGCAATCCCTGAAAGGTAACAGGGATTAGCCCACTATTATACAGTATATGACTTAAATTACCCATATGACCTAGGGCAAGGATGTAGTCTATGTCCCAAAGTCTATTTTGGGAAGTTCAGTATATCTAGAGCTATATATTATGTGCATTGGTTTAGATATTTTATTTGGCTAAGATTGGTAATAGAACAAACTTTTGAACTTGACTATAATGTTACATGAGGTATATTTTAGGGTTAGGGTCCTAACATCCATATACATACGTAAATATTTTGGGAAAATGGTACATACTGAAATACAGGGTTGGTGTTATGATATGGAGAATCAATGGCATGAAGAAAGTTGAAACAAGCATAATATGGACCTGTTTATTTACTTTTTACATATTTTTTTAAAGGAAGAAACGTGATATTACTGCTCTCTGTAAAAGTTATTCTCCAGCAACAGCTACAGTGCTGTCATGACTTCCGCCGAAGTTGGCTCCCCTCCTTGTTTGGGCGGCATTCGGCGGTCGAAGTCACCGGCCTTCTAGCCATCGCCGCTCCATTTTTCATTGTTCCATTTGTTTTGTCTTGTTCCCTGCACACCTGGTTTACATTCCCTAATCACACTGCATATATACATTCCTCTGTTCCCTCCCCCCATGTCTTTGTGTGGAATTTTTTGTTTTGTGTATCGCACCAGTCTGGTTTTTCACCCTGGGCATTGCCGAAACCCTATTTGGGGAATTATTGGTGAACCTTATTGTTGTATTATTGACGATATTTTGCGCTTGTAACTTTTGCCGGTTGGTTTGAGTTGTTGCTGTTTCCATCCGTCTGTCTGTTTGTTGCTCTTGGCTAATAAAGTCGCCTGATCACCAATTCTCTGCTCTCCTGCACTTGACTCGAATGACCAGCAGCGAAAACCCTGACAAGTGCATTCAGAAAGCATTCATACCTCTTGAATTATTCCACATTTTGTTGTGTTACAGCCTGAATTCAAAATTAATTACATGTATTTTTTTCACCCATTTACACACAAAACCCCATAAAAGTTATTTTTTGTTGTTGACATTTTAGCAAATTTATAAAAAATTAAATACCGAAATATTTAATTTCCATAACTATTCATACCCCTGGGTCAATAGAGGCTTTGTAGAGGCACCTTTGGCGGTGATTACAGCTTTGAGTCACCATGGGTATGTCTGTATGAGCTTCTAGATTTGGGGATTTTCTCCCATTCTTCTTTACAGATTATCTCAAGCTATGTTAAATTAGAGATGGGCAGTGGTGTACAGCAATTTTCAAGTCTTTCCACAGATTTTCAATGGGATTTGATAACTTTCACATTCTTGTTCTGAAGCCATTCCAGTGTTGCTTAGGCTGTATGCTTGTCATTGTCCTGTTGGAACGCAAATCTTCACCCCCAGTCTGTCTCATCAAGGATTTGCCTCAATGAATTTTTCCCTCTATCCTTACCAGTCTCCCAGTCCCTGCCGCTGAAAAGCATCGCCATAGCATCCCCATTTTCACTTTGTCATTATGGTGTTATGTGTGTAGATGGGTGAGAAACAAATATTTTGAATCCATTTTGAATTCAGTCTGTAACACAACAAAATGTCAAATAAGTCAAGGGGAATGAATACTTTCTGAAGGCACTGTATGAGTGTCCCTCTAGTCATAAAAAAACATAATGGAAAGGAAAGGCGTATTATAATATCAGATTAATCATATGTTATGATAAGATAGTCAATTATCAACACAAATGACATGCAACGACCCCGGTTGCCAACAGAGTCTGCTTCTGGGCTGAGACTGCTTCCTCTGTCACCACGGCAACAAGTAAGCAAAGCTATCTCTCATTTCAGGGGTCCACATTGTTATGTTTCCTTTTTAAACGAAAGACCTTATGTGCTCCGTGATTCAGCTGGAAAATAGCACTGTCAGTACAGTACCTGACGTTTCTTCATTGACAAGTACTTGTGTGTTTAAACGTAGTATATTTTTATAGTCAAAAGTTAGGTCATACATTAAATAATTCAAAATATCTTGAATAAATGTATCCTCTCACAGTTGGTAGATACATTTTACTTTTTCTAACAACTGCACATGGAAGTCAAATGTTTTTTTTAAGTGGTTTTGGGGTAATTGCATATCATAAAGTGAGATATGTTTGCTTTAGAGCAAAGGCATGTTAGTGTCCAAGGCAACAAAATCATATTCTGAGCTCAGCTGGAAACCAGGAATGGAAACCACTTGTGTCTGTTAGACATTCTTTTTGCTCAGCGGTGTACCACTTTGTTGTAACCTGATTAAATTATGTTGTTAAGGATTATCTTGTCTGTCTATGTAATTATGAAATTGTAATATAGCTTCACACCACTCATTTTCCAGTTATGTAAGCAGTTCCCTCTCGTCTGCTTATAGACTTCCTTCTGAGACTTTCCAAGCCAATGCTTGGGTAAAATTGTGCAGGGCTGCTTTACATATGTACACTGTAAAACTGTACAGTCTAAAACGTCATGGGAGTAAAAATACTAAATGACAAATAAATGCTAAACAGACAAATTCATTTTCCACGCATAGTATTTATATTTGTTTATTAATAAGTAATGTAACTATGTTAAAAAAATGTGTATATGTAGTAATTTTATGTTTCATGCTATACCATTGTTATATGCCTTGCATACAGTAATTGCCTGTCATGTTTTACCTTTATTTATAAAATGGTTGTTCGGTTCCTGGATGCTGATTGCATCTATGCCTGCTAACAGTTCCATCTGAATTATCACTGCGCATGCATAAGAGATAATCATGTTGCTGCCCCCCATTTCCTAAAAACATAAAAATAAATAGAATGTGTCAGCCAGACGTCAATCAAAACGCCAGTCAGACGCCAGTTTGGATAGAACATTGTAGTGTGTCAAACCAGTCTATTAACACCAAATAATATAGTCAGTCCACCACCAATTGCTAGCTTGCCGGCCCCGGTCTGCTAACTGCTAGCTTGCCTGCCCGGTCTGCTAACTGCTAACCCCTGCTTACTGCTTGCCTGCCCCTGCTAACTGCTTGCTTGCTAACCCGGCCTGCTAACTGTTTGCTTGCCCTGGTCTACTAACTGCTAGCTTGCTGGCCCCGGCCTGCTAACTGCTAGCTTGCCTGCTCGTTCTGTAACTGCTAGCCCCTGCTAACTGCTTGCTTGCTAACCCAACCTGCTAACTGCTAGCTTGTTTAGCCACGGCCTACTAACTTTTAGCTTGTTAGCATTGACCTATTAACTGTCTGAATCACCGTGTCCCCAGTCAGCCCAACCTCTCTCTAATATCAATATGCCTCGTCCATTACTGTCCTGGTTAGTGATTACTGTTTTATTTCATGTAGAGCCCGTAGCCCTGCTCAATATGCCTTAACCAACCATGTTGTTCCACCTCCTACATATGCGATGACATCACCTGGTTTAAACATCTCTAGAGACTATATCTCTCTCATAATTACTCAATGCCTAGGTTTACCTCCAATGTACTCACATCCTACCTTACCTTTGTCTATACACTATGCCTTGAATCTATGCTATCGTGCCTAGAAACTTGCTCATTTTACTCTCTGTTCCGAACGTGCTAGACGGCCAGTTCGTATAGCCTTTAGCCGTACCCTTATCCTACTTCTCCTCTGTTCCTCTGGTGATGTGGAGGTTAATTCAGGTCCTGCAGTGCCTAGCTCCACTCCCACTCCCCAGGTGCTCTCATTTGTTGACTTCTGTAACCATAAAAGCCTTGGTTTCATGCATGTTAACATTAGAAGCATACTCCCTAAGTTTGTTTTACTCACTGCTTTAGCACACTCTGCCAACCCAGATGTCTTAGCCGTGTCTGAATCCTGGCTTAGGAAAACCACCAAAAACCTTGAAATAACGTTTTACACCAAGATAGAACTGCCAAAGGGGGAGGTGTTGCAATCTACTGCAAAGATAGTAATACAGAACTCTGCAGGCTATCTAAGTCTGTACCCAAACAATTTGAGCTTCTACTTCTAAAAATTCACCTTTCCAGAAACAAGTCTCTCACTGTTGCCGCTTATAATTGATCATTTCAATAAGCATTTCTCTACGGCTGGCCATGCTTTCCACATGGCTACCCCTACCCCGGTCAACTGCCCGGCACCCTCCACAGCAACCCGCCAAAGCCCCCACCATTTCTCCTTTACCCAAATCCAGATAGCTGATGTTCGGAAAGAACTACAAATCAGCCGGGCTAGACAATCTGGACCCTCTCTTTCTAAAATTATCTGCCGAAATTGTTCCAACCTCTATTAGTAGCCTGTTCAACCTCTCTTTCATATTGTCTGTGATTCCCAAAGATTGGAAAGCTGACGCGGTCATCCCCCTCTTCAAAGGGGGAGACACTCTAGACCCAAACTGCTACAAACCTATATCTATCCTACCCTGTCTTTCTAAGGTCTTCGAAAGCCAAGTTAAAAAACAGATTACTGACCATTTCGAATCCCACCATACCTTCTCCGCTATGCAATCTGGTTTCAGAGCTGGTCACGGGTGCACCTCAGCCAAGCTCAAGGTTCTAAAAGACATAACCGCCATCGATAAGAGACATTACTGTGCAGCCGTATTCATCAACCTGGCCAAGGCTTTCAACTCTGTCAATCACAACATTCTTATTGGCAGACTCGACAGCCAGTTTCTCAAATGATTGCCTCGCCTGGTTTATCAACTACTTCTCTGATAGAGTTCAGTGTGTCAAATCGGGGGGCCTGTTGTCCAGACCTCTGACAGTCTCTATGGGTGTGCCACAGGGTTAAATTCTCAGGCCGACTCTCTTTTCTGTATACATCAATGATGTTGCTCTTGCTGCTGGTGATTCTCTGATCCACCTCTACGCAGACGACACCATTCTGTATACTTCTGGCCCCTCTTTGAACACTGTTAACTGACCTCCAGACGAGCTTCAATGCCATACAACTCTCCTTCCGTGGCCTCCAATTGCTCTTGGACGCAAGCAAAACTAAATGATATTCAATCGATCACTGTCCGCACCTGCTCACCCGTCCAGCATCACTACTCTGGACGGCTCTGACTTAGAACAACTACAAATACCTGGGTGTCTGGTTAGAATGTACACTCTCCTTCCAGACTCACCTTAAGCATCTCCAATCCAAAATTAACAACAAAGCATCCTTCACTCATGCTGCCAAACATACCCTCGTAAAACTGACCATCCTACCGATCCTCGACTTCGGTGATGTCATCTATAAAATAGCCTCCAACACTCTCCTCAACAAACTGGATGCAGTCTATCACAGTGCCATCCGTTTTGTCACCAAAGCCCCATACACTACCCACCATTGCGACCTGTACGCTCTCGTTGGTTGGCCCTCGCCTCATACTCGTCGCCAAACCCACTGGCTACCGGTTATCTACAAGTTTATGCTTGGTAAAGCCCCGCCTTATCTCAGCTCACTGGTCACCATAGCAGCACCCACTCGTAGCACTCGCTCCAGCAGGTATATCTCACTGGTCACCCCCAAAGCCAATTCCTCCTTAGGTCGTCTTTCCTTCCAGTTCTCTGCTGCCCATGACTGGAACGAATTGCAAAAATCTCTGAAGCTGGAGACTCACATCTCCCTCACTAGCTTAAAGCACCAGCTGTCAGAGCAGCTCACAGATCACTGCACCTGTACATAGCCCATCTGTAAACAGCTCATCTATCTACCTACCTCATCCCCATACTGGTATTTATGTATTTATTTTGCTCCTTTGCACCCCAGTATCTCTACTCGCACATTAATCTTCTGCCGATCTACTATTCTCCTGTGTTTAATTGCTATATTGTAATTACTTCGCCACCATGGCCTATTTATTTCCTTAACTTACCTCATTTGCACTCACTGTATATAGACGTTTTTTTTTTTTTGTTCTACTGTATCATTGACTGTATATTTTGTTGATTCCATGTGTAACTCTGTGTTGTTGTATGTGTCGAATTGCTATGCTTTATTTTGGCCAGGTCGCAGTTGCAAATGAGAACTTGTTCTCAACTAGCCTATCTGGTTAAATAAAGGTGAAAAAAACACTAGCTTACTAGGGATTGTTTTCTTATGCAGTGTAGCCTACTCTCTATAGCTATATACAGTAAATAGCCTAACAATTCTCCTGAAGTCTTCCTTGCTGTGTCTCTCTCTGTTTCTGTCACTTCTTCTCTTTCCTTCTCTTAGAAAAAAGTTTATTTGTGTCTGTGCTTGTCTCAATTTTTGCTCTACGTAGCGGGTTTTAGTAGCTACAGTATACGACTGTGTCACGTTGCAAATCATTTCACCACAGCATGTAGGTCTCGGTTGAACCCGACTGTTTTTTACACTATGTATTTACAATACAGACAGTCTTTCCTGAGACATTGTGTATTATATGTCCATTGTGCGGCACACAATTTCAACCTAGTCTTGAATAATTAATGCCAAGATATATACCAGAGATAAGAAACTGTTGATATTGCAACCACACAACTCAAACGCTGATTCACCAGTATGAATGAAATCTCAAAACACTTTTTTTGTTTGAGCCCTCAAGAACTGTTGTCCGCTAAGATGATAATCTATTTGCATCTGCCAATTTATTGGATGCCCATTATCCAGACGACCTGTCCCCAGAGCTTCACATACAGTTGATCTCTTTCCGTAACGTGCTGAGGCCGGCAATTAAGGAGAATGAGAGTCTCAATTAAAGATGTTGTGGAACTGCTTATTTGAAGCGCTACTCCCCTCTGTCCAGTTTCCCTGATGTTGCTATGGCAATCAAGCTGTTCTTAACCATCCCTTTAACTGCTGCTTCTGTGGAGAGATCGTTTTCCTAACTAAAACTCTTAAAAAACGACCTACATTTGAAGTCGGAAGTTTACATACACCTTAGCCAAATACATTTAAACTCAGTTTTTCACAATTCCTGACATGTAATCCTAGTAATTGCCTGTATTAGGTCAGTTAGGATCACCACATTATTTTAAGAATGTGAAATGTCAGAAAAATAGCAGAGAGAATGATTTATTTCAGATTTGATTTCTTTCAACACATTCCCAGTGGGTCAGAAGTTTACATACACGCAATTAGTATTTGGTAGCATTGCCTTTAAATTGTTTAACTTGGGTCAAACGTTTTAGGTAGCCTTCGACAAGCTTCCCACAATAAATTGGGTAAATTCTGACCCATTCCTCCTGGCAGAGCATGGTGTAACTGAGTCAGGTCTGTAGGCCTACTTGCTCACACACACTTGTCCAGTTCTGCCCACAAACTTTCTATAGGATTGAGATCAGGGCTTTGTGATGGCCACTCCAGTACCTTGACTTTGTTGTCCTTGAGCCATTTTACCACAACTTTGGAAGTATGCTTAGGGTCATTGACCATTTGGAAGATCCATTTGTGATCAATCTTTAACTTCCTGACTGATGTCAAATATTGCTTCAAAATATCAACATCATTTTCTGGCCTCACGATGCCATCTATTTTGAGAAGTGCACCAGTCCTTCCTGCAGCAAAGCACCCCTACAACATCATGCTGCCACCCCCGTGCTTCACGGTTGGGATGGTGTTATTCGGCCTCCCCCTTATTCCTCCAAACATAACGATGGTCATTATGGCCAAACAGTTATATTTTTGTTCAATCAGACCAGAGGACATTTCTCCAAAAAGTTCAATCTTTGTCCCCATGTGCAGTTGCAAACCGTAGTCAGGCTTTTTAAATGGCGGTTTTTGAGCAGTGGGTTCTTCCTTGCTGAGCGGCCTTTCAGGTAATAATCTGGTCATTATAACCTGTTCTAGGATTGTTTCGCAATTTGCGCAACAAAGTATGTTCATCTCGAGGAGACAGAACACGTCACCTCCTGAGCGGTACGACGGCTCCGTGGTCGCATGGTGTTTATACTTGCGTACTATTGTTTGTACAGAGGAATGTGGTGCCTTCAAACGTTTGGAAATTGCTCCTAAGGATGAACCAGACTTGTGGAGGTCTTTTCATTTTCCCATGATGACAAGCAAAGGGGCACTGAGTTTGAAAGTAGGCCTTGAAATACATCCACAGGTACACCCCCAATTGACTCAGGCTAATTGACATCATTTATCAGAAGCTTCTAAAGCCATGACATAATTTTCTGGAATTTTCCAAGCTGTTTAATGGCACAGTCAACTTAGTGAATGTAAACATCTGACCCACTGACCCACTTGTGATACAGTGAATTATAAGTTAAAGAATCTGTCTGTAAACAATTGTTGGAAAAATGACTTGTCTCATGTACAAAGTAGATGTCCTAACCGACTTGCCAAAACTATAGTTATTTAACAATACATTTGTGGAGTGGTTGATAAACAAGTTTTAATGACTCCAGCCTAAGTGTATTTAAACTTCAGACTTCAACTGTACTGTAATTAGGCTCTCGGACTGATATGAGCTTTTTAACACCTGAGTAAGCTCCACTCATTGCACTGGCACCTTCTTAGCCTTGACCATGGCATGTTTTCACCCATGTCCCTTTACTTCCAATCAGTTCAATTATTCATCATTCAACCCTGAAGCAATTTGATCAGTCACATTCTTGAAGCCCAAGAAACAAACACTCCTAGTACATATGGAAGTTAAAAAGGTTTATGAATGAATATTTGGAGGGTTACCATCAAAAGGATTTATAATCAGTATAATTAAAAAATATATATCAATGACAGGCCCAGAGCTTGTGCCTTACTGCTTAAAATCCTCTTAGGGATTGTTGTCACGCCCTGACCTAAGTTATCTTTATTTTCTTTATTATTTTGGTTAGGTCAGGATGTGACAAGGGTGGTTGGTTTTGTTTTTGTATTGTCTAGGTGTTTTTGTCCTGTCTAGGGTTTTTGTATATCTATGGGGTTTTGTATGTCTAGGTACAGTATATGTAGGTCTATGGTGGCCTGAATTGGTTCCCAATCAGAGACAGCTGTTTATCGTAGTCTCTGATTGGGGATCCTATTTAGGTTGCGTGGGTTATTGTCTATGTGTAGTTGCATGTCAGCACTCATGTTTATAGCTTCACGTTTGTTTTGTTATTTTGTTTAGTGTTCTTCTTTTAAATAAAGAAGAATGTATTAATCTCACGCTGCGCCTTGGTCTCCTCGTTATGACGAACATGACAAAATAACCCACCAAACAAGGACCAAGCAGCGTGAAAAGGAGGAACAGCGCTTAATGGGGAGATGGACCTGGGATGAGATATTAGATGGAGCAGGACCCTGGACACAGCCGGGGCAGTATCGCCGTCCTAAGGAGGAGTCAGAGGCAGCGAAAGCGGATCAGCGGTACTATGAGGAGAAATACAAGAGAATAGAGGAACAGCGACGATATGGTACATGGCTAGCACGGAAGCCCGAAAAGTAGGGGGTGGCACACGAGGAGATTGGCCGAGTCAGGTAGGAGACCTGAGCCAACTCTTTGTGCTTACCGTGGGGAGCGTGTAACTGGTCAGGCACCGTGTTATGCAGAGATGCGCACGGTGTCTTCAGTGCACTATTCTAGCCTGGTGCGCTCTATTCCAGCTCCTCGCATTATCCAGGCTAGAATGGGCATCCAGCCAGGACGTATTGAGACAGCTCTAGATGTTATGGATCTCCAATGCATCTCCACGGTCCAGTGTATCCTGTGCCTCCTCCCCGCACTCGCCCTGAGGTGCGTGTCCCCAGCCCGGTACCACCAGTTCCGGCACCACGCACCAGGCCTACAGTGCACATCTAGGGTCCAGTACACCCGTTCCTGCTCCTCGCACTCGCCCTGAGGTGTGGGGCCCCAGCCCGGTACCACCAGTGCCGGCACCACGCACCAGGCCTACAGTGCGCCTCGGCAGTCCAGAGCGTCCGGCGACAGTACTCAGTCCAGAACCTCCAATGATGGGCCACAGTCCGGGGCATCCAGCGACGGTCCCCAGTCAAGGGGTCTCAAGCGATGGTCCGAGGTCTCCAGCGATGGTCCGGGGTCTCCAGCGACGGTCCGGGGTCTCCAGCTACGTTCCTGGGTCTCCAGCGACAGTCCCTGGTCCGGGGCCTCCAGAGACAGTCCGGGGCATCCAGCGACGGTCCCCAGTCAAGGGGTCTCAAGCGATGGTCCGGGGTCTCCAGCGATGGTCCGGGGTCTCCAGCAACGGTCCCCAGTCCAGAAAATCCGGCGATGATCCACACAGCAAGGGTCTCCAGCCCGTGGCCTACGGCGAGGATCCGTAGTCCAGAGCCTCCGACGATGATCCACGGGTCAGTGATACAAGAGCGGACTCAGTGGGGGTTATTGTCTATGTGCAGTTGCATGTCAGCACTCGTGTTTATAGCTTCACATTCGCTTTGTTATTTTGTTTCGTGGTCTTTTAAATAAGAATGTATTCATCTAACGCTGCGCCTTGGTCTCTACGTTATGACGAACGTGACAAAAATTTAACTTTCGTGCAATACACCAAATTAAAGATTTACTTCTTGTTAATCCAGCCACCGTGTCAGCTTTCAAAAAGGCTTTATGGTGAAAGCAAACCATGCTATTATCTGAGTGTACCCCATCAAACAAACACCGACAATCATATTTCATCCCGCCAGGCGTGACACAAAACGAAGAAATAGAAATATAATTCATGCCTTACCTTTGAAGATCGTCTTTTTTTGGCACTCCAATATGTCCCATAAACATCACAAATGGTCCTTTTGTTCGATTAATTCCATCGTTATATCTCCAAAATGTCAATTTATTTGGCGCGTTTGTTTGATCCATAAAAACACCGGTTACAACTCGCGCAACATGACTACAAAATATCTAATAAGTTACATGTAATCTTTGTCCAAACATTTCAAACAATTTTCCTAATACAACTTTAGGAATTTTTTTATGTAAATAATAGATACAATTTAAGACGGGATAAACTGCGTTCAATAGCGGATAAAAAACAAAGTAGAGCGAACTTTCAGGTTGCCCGCCCCAACCACAACAGTACACTAGACTTGACCCTCGCTCTGAACAGCCCTACTTCTTCATTTCTCAAAGGAAAAACATCAACCAATTTCTAAAGACTGACATCTAATGGAAGCGATAGGAACTGCAAGCAGGTGCCTTCCCCACAGAAAACTCACTGAAATGAGTGACCTAAAAAAAACATTTCCTGGTTGGTTTGTCCTCTGGGTTTCGCCTACCAAATAAGTTCTGTTACACTCACAGACATCATTCAAACAGTTTTAGAAACTTCAGAGTTTTTGCTATCCAATACTAATAATAATATGCTTCTGGGCCTGAGTAGCAGGCAGTTTACTTTGGGCACACTTTTCATCCAGATTTTAAAATACCGCCCCCTAGCCTAGAGAGGTTAATTAAGCTAAATGTATACCCATTGAAATGTTGAGTGCAGGAGATGTCAAGTGGAGGACTCTTAGCCCGGGTCATCGATTCCACACATACTGTAGTTGATCCACCTTTCCATCAAGGATTGCTGTATAAGGACCTTCTCAGTATGTTGATTTGTTTCACATGTTGATGACCAGTGCAGGTAGCCAAATAGAACCACTATGTTGTTTGTATGGGGTTTCAAGCAATGCAGGGTGATGGATTAAAAAACCTATTACAATCAATCAAAGGTTAAAGTGATTTTGGCTCATACAGAACTCACATTTATTCTGTCTTTAGTCAGCTTTTTACTTTTCACTCTGATCCTACCTGCATCTTGTCTGCATGCCCTGCTAGATGTCAACAAAAGGTCATTCAAATCACATTTCGCAAGAATTATTTTTACATCAAGTTAAATACTACTCAATCGGTTACTAATGCCGGAATGATGTGCCCAATATATGTGCACTGTGAATTGAAAAACACAAAGGAAGTCTTCCAAAAAAAGGTTGTATGAATGACTTAAGAAACTAGGAGCAGCAGAAGGTTGTGCATCTTTGAACGAAGGCCTTTGTTTGCGCTCTCTCAGACGGCCATCAAAACCAAAGAGGTTGCTGGAATCATATCAAAGGGGTTGTATCAGACCCATGTTGGTTTAATATTCTTAATTACTCATCCTCTGTGAATCCTCAGACCACACCTGAAAAAAACACTCCCCCTGCCCTGCATGGACTGCTGGTTGTTGTTCATTTATGAAGTTTGGAGCCTTTTCCTCATACCAGATGGTAGTGGGAAGTGTAATATGCAATATTAAAAAAAACACTACATACCAATACATTTAACCTAAGCAAATGCAGTCCTTTTGTTTATTTGATTGGCTTATTTGGTTGGCTTCATTTTGGAATTGGGGAATGCGTTAAATCCTCAATCACCCCATGTTGGAAACTATAAGGGCACGAGGCGAGGCCCAAATGCAGACACAGGACAGGCGAGAGTTCATAAACCAGGTCAGAGTCCAAACAGTACCAGCCGATAGACAGGCTCGAGGTCAGGAATAGGCAGGTGTTCAGTGATCAGGTCCGAGTCCAAACAGTACAAAGGGATATGCAAGCTTGAGATCAGCACAGGCAGAGTGGTCAGAACCAGGAGGGCTAGGAAAAAACAGAGACTGGGAAAGATAGGAGCTGGGAAAAATGCCGGTTGACTTGGCAAAACAAGACAAACTGGCAGAGAGACAGGAATCACAGGGATGAATACACCAGGGGTAATATGCAACACCTGGAGGGGGGTGGAAACAAGAACAAGGACAGGTGAAACAGATCAAGGAGTGACAGAAAGCAACATGTTACTTTTGCGGTTACATGAGTTGATGAGAAAGCAAATTAATTATATTGAAGTAGTATCCACCTGTGTAACTAGGTAAAGGCTGTAGCCGCTATGCCACCTTTTTGATGTGAGGTCCTCCGATAAATAACAATAACATCTAAATACTAATACACATAGGTCCTACACCTTTATTCTGAGTGGCAAAATAGAACCTGTTTTATTTTTTTGCTGCAGCAATATTATTCAGCAGCAATAGATTTGTAAATTCAGATTTTCTAGGCAACCAGACTGCCACCACTAGAATTCACATTCTCACTTTCTCAAGTCATGGGAATCTACCGCGCACAGGGAAAGACTTTCATTTTATATGGCAAACCCCACCCCCCAATAAGGAGGAGCATCAGGGAAAAATCAGTCTCGACATAACGAATGTCACATACTAATAACCCTATTCTCTCAGAAAAAAGGTGCTATCTATAACATTAAAGGGTTTTTCAGCTTTCTCCATAGGAGAACCCTTTAATAAAGAACCCATTTGTTTCCAGGTAGAACCATTTTAGTTTCCATGTAGAACTATTTCTACAGTAGATTCAACATGGAACCCCCAAAAAGTTTTTTTTTACCTGGAACCAAAAACAGCTGAAGAACCCTTTTGGAAATCTTTTTTCTAAGTGTATACTTCATGTATCAGAAATATTCTATGAAAGAGTATGGCCATCTTCACAAACAGCAAAACGTAAACATAAGTGAGTTATTTACATGTATTTACAGCTAGTGAGCTCCAGGTCTTTGGTTACGACCCCATCTCTTGCTCTTTTAGCTAGTTACAGTAAAGTTGCTTCAAAGCACAAATTTCTTTGCTGTTTGTTCTATAAGCTCTTAGGGTATTATTATTCATCAAAATTGTCCTGACTGAAGAGAGGGCCAAAGCGAGGAAATTGGCGAGGATGGAATAATATCTGAGATCTATTCCACCGGTTTCTGACTTGCATTTGAACTAATATTGGTTAACTCTTGAAACTCTGGGGGCGCAATGTCATTTTTGGATGAAAAACGTTCCCGTTTTAAACTAGATATTTTGTCACAAAAAGATGCTCGACTATGCATATAATTGATAGCTTTGGAAAGAAAACACTCTGAATTTTCCAGAACTGCAAAGATTTTGTCTGTGGGTGCCCTAGAACGGGAGCTACAGGCAAAACCAAGATGAAACGGCAACCAGGAAATGAGCAGGATTTTTGAGGCTCTGTTTTCCATTGTCTCCTTATATGGCTGTGAATGCGAGAGGAATGAGCCTGCCCTATCTATCGTTTCCCCAAGGTGTCTGCAGCATTGTGACGTATTTGTAGGCATATCATTGGAAGATTGACCATAAGAGACTACATTTTCCAGGTGTCCGCCCGGTGTCCTCCGTCGAAATTGGTGCGTCATTTTCAGCTGCTGGTATTTTTCCATGGGATTCTGAGGGGAAAGCAGGCTTCAACAAACAGCATATCAATGAAGAGATATGTGAAAAAACACATTGAGGATTGATTCTAAACAACGTTTGCCATGTTTCGGTCGATATTATGGAGTTAATTCGGAAAAAGTTTGACGTTTTGGTGACTGAATTTTCGGTTCGTTTCGGTAGCCAAATGTGATGTACAAAACGGAGCGATTTCTCCTACACAAAGATTCTTTCAGGAAAAACTGAACATTTGCTATGTAACTGAGAGTCTCCTCATTGAAAACATCCGAAGCTCTTCAAAGGTAAATGATTTAATTTATTTGGTTATCTGGTTTTTGTGAAAATGTTGCGTGCTAAATGCTATGCAAAATGCTAAGCTAGCTTGCAATACTCTTACACAAATGCTTGATTTGCTGTGGTTCAAAAGCATATTTTAAAAATCTGAGATGACAGTGTTGTTAAGAAAAGGCTAAGCTTGAGAGCAGGCATATTATTTTCATTTCATTTGCGATTTTCAGAAATCGTTAACGTTGCGTTATGCTAATGAGCCTGAGGCTGTATTCACGATCCCGGATCCGGGATGCGGAGTATCAAGATTAAATGGAGGATCGAAAAGTTGTTAGATATACATTTCACCTGGGAGCATGAGCAGCATTTTGCTCTCTGTTTTCCATTATTATTATATTTTTTTATCTTATTTATTTTTGTTTTTTACCCCCTTTTTCGTGGTATCCAATTGGTAGTTACAGTCTTGTCTCAATGCTGCAACTCCGTACGGACTCGGGAGAGGTGAAGGTCGGGAACTGTGCGTCCTCCAAAACACAACCCAGCCAAGCCTCTTGACACAATGTCCACTTAACCTGGAAGTCAACCACACCAATGTTTCGGACGAATCACCCTACACCCGGCCCACCGCAGGAGTCACTAGCGCACAACGGGACAAGGACATCCCTGCCAGCCAAACCCTTCCCTAACCCAGACGATGCGCCGCCCCATGGGTCTCCCGGTCGTGGCCAGCTGCAACAGACTCGAACCCAGAATCTCTAGTGGCACAGCTAGCATGCCATAGACCACTGCTTCACTCGGGAGGCCCTGTTTTCTGTGAGTTTGCCTACAACTCCAGCACCTGTGGAATGTACCTGGATATGCGTATGTTCTTCAGCTTTTGTACAGCTTCAGCAGATACCCAGCTCATTTATGGATGAGCTGGGCTCTTTGTGATTAACAGGGGACTATTTAGAGGGCTCGGTAGGACAGTTATTTTCAGGTCCATAAATTCTTGAGTGCAGTTCTGCGGAGTGATCTAACACCCAAAGCCCTCACTACCTCGACTGCAATAACAGCCTGGCGTGTCTCAAGTTATAAAAATAGCTGGACCCTGGAACTCTCATTATGGCGATACATCCCTGCTATGGAAAACATTGAATGGGAAGGAAAGTTTTGTTTATGAACTAGAACCACGTGCTTGTTTCCATTGCTCAAGGCATTAAATGTTTCACATATAGTGTAGAAGCAGTGATACTATCGTAAGGGAAGGTTGGTGGTGATACTGTAGGGCAGCCCCTAAAGTGACTCTTCTTATCAACTGTATGCAAGAATTCCCTCTGTTTTCTTAGGAATTCAACATTCTCTGTGTTGGTCTTGCCAACCCCCACTGTCACAACATGTAGGTCTGATATCTGATTGGCAGTTAACTTTACAGTAATACTATTGGTCAACAGCTCAGGTTTTGAATCCCAAAAACTCAGATGCTTATAAAAGGGTCTATAGGATTAATTGTTCTCTTATTTGTTCCTGGCGTGCTGTGGTGAGACACTTTTTCTTTCTATGGGTTCACTCTCTCCCCGACCATGCTTAGAATAATGCCTTGTAATGCTTGTTAATGCTTTGTAACTTAAGCTTTATGCCTTTCATGTGAATCCATTCATTTTACAAAGTAATTAAATACCCTTGTATTTAGAATTCCATTCTCAGAGATTTCTTCATTGCCTATTCCTTTAAGAAAAACAGTCTCATTGCATATTCATATTTATCATATGGAGTCAGATGAAGATAATTAATTGAATAGGCTAATTACTTAGTCTTAATTCGAGTCACATGTGGTGTATATATAATATACTGCATATTCAAATATAAAATATTAATGTCCACTACAATACCACATTCTAAAATGTTAATTATTAGGCATAGCACACCATTACCAATGACTACATCACAGTGCTAGCTGTGCCACTAGAGATTCTGGGTTCGAGTCCAGGCTCTGTCGCAGCTGGCTGAGACCAGGAGACCCATGGTGAGGCGCACAATTGGCCCAGCATCGTCCGGGTTATGCCTTGTCCCGTTGCGCACTAGTGACTCCTGTGGTGGGCTGGGTGTACGCTGTTTCATCCGACACATTGGTGTGGCTGGCTTCCAGGTTAAGTGGGCATTGTGTCAAGAAGCAGTGCGGCTTGGTTGGGTTGTGTTTCGGAGGACGCACGGCTCCCGACCTTCGCCTCTCCCGAGTCCGTACGGGGGTTGTAGCATTGAAACAAGACTGTATGCATGTCAACATTAGAAGCCTCCTCCCTAAGTTTGTTTTACTCACTGCTTTAGCACACTCTGCCAACCCGGATGTCCTAGCTGCATCTGAATCCTGGCTTAGGAAGACTACCAAAACCCCTGAAATTTCCATCCCTAACTATAACATTTTCCGACAAAATAGAACTGCCAAAGGGAGCAGAGTTGCAATCGACTGCAGAGAGAGCCTGCAGAGTTCTGTCTTACTATCCAGGTCTGTGCCCAAACAATTTGAGCTTCTACTTATAAAAATCCACCTTTCCAGAAACAGGTCTCTCACTGATGCTTCTTGCTATAGACCCCCATCAGCCTCCAGCTGTGTCCTGGACACCATATGTGAATTGATTGCCCACCCATCTATCTTCAGAGCTTGTGCTGTTAGGTGACCTAAACTGGGACATGCTTAAAAGTTCTTGACGCTACCCATCCCGTTAGCGGGATCATTTTCCTCAGCAACCGCTGAATAGCATAGCGCAACGGTCAAATAATATTACTAAAAAATATTAATATTCATGAAATCACAAGTGCAATATTGCAAAAGACAGCTTAGCCTTTTGTTAATCCAACTGTCATCTCAGATTTTGAAATTATGCTTTACAGCGATAGCAATCCAAGCATTTGTGTAAGTTTATCGATAACATAACATTATGTACACTAAGCATTAACTTCATGCGACGAGCAATCCCGTATCCGGGATCCTATTTATAACCTCAAGCTCATTAGCATAACGCAACGTTAACTATTCATGTAAATCGCAAATTAAATTAAATAAATATATTTGCTCTCAAGCTTAGACTTTTGTTAACAACACTGTCATCTCAGATTTTCTAAATATGCTATTGAACTATAGCTAAACAAGCATTTGTGTAAGAGTATTGATAGCTAGCATAGCTATTAGCCAAGAATTCAGCCGGCAACATTTTCACAAAAACAAGAAAAGCATTCAAATAAAATAATTTACCTTTGAAGAACTTCTGATGTTTTCAATGAGGAGACTCTCAGTTAGATAGCAAATGTTCAGTTTTTCAAAAAATATTATTTGTGTAGGACAAATCGCTCCGTTTTGTTCATCACGTTTGGCCATGAAAAAAACCTGTATCCAGTTATAGCCTCAAGCTCATTAGCATAATGCAACGTTAACTATTCATAAAAATTGCAAATGAAATGAAATAAATATATTTGCTCTCAAGCTTAGCCTTTTGTTAACAACACTGTCATCTCAGATTTTCAAAATATGCTATTGAACTATAGCTAAACAAGCATTTGTGTAAGAGTATTGATAGCTAGCATAGCTATAAGCCTAGAATTCAGCCGGCAACATTTTCACAAAAACAAGAAAAGCATTCAAATAAAATCATTTACCTTTGAAGAACTTGAGATGTTTTCAATGAGGAGACTCTCAGTTAGATAGCAAATGTTCAGTTTTTCAAAGAAGATTATTTGTGTAGGACAAATCGCTCCATTTTGTTCATCACGTTTGGGTAAAAAAACAAACAAATTAAGTCATTACAACGCAAACTTTTTCCCAAATTAACTCCATAATATCGACAAAAACATGGCAAACGTTGTTTAGAATCAATCCTCAAGGTGTTTTTCACATATCTATCGATGATAAATCATTCGTGGCAGTTGGCTTTCTCCTCTGAAGCAAATGCAAACGCGCATGGAGCTGGAGATTACGCAATAATTTCGGAGGAGGACACCGGGCGGACACCTGGTAAATGTAGTCTCTTATGGTCAATCTTCCAATGATATGCCTACAAATACGTCACAATGCTGCAGACACCTTGGGGAAACGACAGAAAGTGCAGGCTCATTCCTTGCGCATTCACAGCCATATAAGGAGACATTGGAACACAGCGCATTCAAAATCTGGACCATTTCCTGTATGAAATGTCATCTTGGTTTCGCCTGTAGCATTAGTTCTGGGGCACTCACAGATAATACATTTGCAGTTTTGGAAACGGCAGAGTGTTTTCTTTCCAAAGCTGTCAATTATATGCATAGTCGAGCATCTTTTTGTGACAAAATATCTTGTTTAAAACGGGAACGTTTTTTATCCAAAAATTAAAAGATCGCCCACTATCTCTAAGAAGTTTTTAAGTAGCTAGGTCTAGAAAATCAGAAAAGCAAATTAATCGTTTACCTATGATGATCTTCGGATGTTTTCACTCACGAGACTCCCAGTTACACAACAAATGTTCCTTTTGTTCCATAAAGATAATTTTTATACCCGAAATACCTCTGTTTCTTTGTCGCGTTATGTTCAGAAATCCACAGGAAAGAGTGGTCACGACAACGCAGACGTATATTCCAAATAATATACATAATGTCCACAGAAACACGTCAAATGTTTTTTTATAATCAACCCTCAGGTTGTTTTTAAAATATCAATTCGATAATATGTCAAACGGGTGTGTAGGTTTTTCAAAACACCGGGAGAATCAATGGCCACTTTACTCTGTTGTGCGAAACTCACTCTGAGAGCCCCCACCTATCCACTTACGCAATGTGATCTTTCACGCTAATTTTTCAAATAAAATCCTTAAACTATGTCTAAAGACTGTTGACACCCTAGGGAAGCCATAGAAAAAGGAATCTGGTTGATATCCCTTTAAATGGAGGATAGGCATGTATAGGAACAGAGAGGTTTCAAAATAAGAGGCACTTCCTGATTGGATTTTCCTCAGGTTTTCACCTGCAATATATTTCTGTTACACTCATAGACAATATTTTTACAGTTTTGGAAACTTTAGAGTGTTTTCTATCCTAATATGACAATTATATGCATATTTTAGTTTCTAGGGCTGAGAAATAGGCCGTTTCCAATGGGTATGTTTTTTAGCCAAAAACGAAAATACTGCCCCCTACACGCAAAAGGTTAACACCCCGGCTTTCCTACAATCGAAGCTTGATGCCCTCAATCTCACATAAATTATCAATGAACCTACCAGGTACAACCCCAAATCCGTAAACACGGGCACCCTCATAGATATCATCCTAACCAACCAGCCCTCCAAATATACCTCTGCTGTCTTCAACCAGGATGTCAGCGTTCACTGCCTCATTGCCGGGGTCCGTAATGGGTCTGTGGTCAAACGACCACCCCTCATCACTGTCAAACGCTCCTAAAACACTTCAGCGAGCAGGCCTTTTTAATCGACCTGGCCCGGGTATCCTGGAAGGATATTGATCTAATTCCGTCAGTAGAGGATCCCCCATTCAAAAAATGTAGAACCAGGAACAGATATAGCCCTTCGTTCTTTCCAGACCTGACTGCCCTTGACCAGCACAAAAATATATTTTGGTGTACTGCATTAGCATCCAATAGCCCCCGCGATATGCAACTTTTCAGGGAAGTTAGGAACCAATATACACAGGCAGTTAGGAAAGCAAAGGCTTGCTTTTTCAAACAGAAATTTGCATCCTGTAGCACAAACTCCAAAAAGTTCTGGGACACTGTAAAGTCAATGGAGAATAAGAGCACCTCCTCCCAGCTGCCCCCTGCACTGAGGCTCGGAAACACTGTCACCACCGATATATCCACAATAATTGAAAATTTCAATAAGCATTTTTCTACGAATAGACATACTTTCCACCTGGCCACCACTACCCCGGTCAACAGCCCTGCACCCCCTACAGCAACTTGCCGAAGCCTCCCCCATTTCTCCTTCACCCAAATCCAATACTGATGTTCTGAAAGAGCTGCAAAATCTGGACCCCCTACAAATCAGTCAGGCTAGACAATCTGGACCCTCTCTTTCTAAAATGATCCGCTGAAATAGTTGCAACCCCTTTTACTAGCCTGTTCAACCTCTATTTCGTATCATCTCAGATTCCCAAAGATTGGAAAGCTGTCGCCGTCATCACCCTCTTCAAAGGGGGAGACACTCTAGACCCAAACTGCTACAGACCTTTATCTATTCTACCCTGCCTTTCTAAGGTCTTCGAAAGCCAAGTTAACAAACAGATCACCGACCATTTTGAATCCCACCGTACCTTCTCCACTATGCAATCTGGTTTCCGGGCTGGTCATCGGTGCACCTCCGCCACACTCAAGGTCCTAAACGATATCATAACCGCCATCGATAAGAGACAATACTGTGCAGCTGTATTCATTGACCTGGCCAAGGCTTTCGACTGTCAATCACCACATTCTTATCGGCAGACTCAACAGCCTTGGTTTCTCAAATGACTGCCCCGCCTGGTTCTCCACCTACTTCTCAGATAGAGTTCAGTGTGTCAAATTGGAGGGGCCTGTTGTCTGGACCTCTGGCAGTCTCTATGGGGGTGCTACAGGGTTCAATTCTTTGGCCGACTCTTTTCTCTGTATACATCAATGGTATCACTCTTGCTGCTGGTGATTCTCTGATCCACCTCCACGCAGATGACACCATTCTGTATACTTCTGGCCCTTCTTTGGACACTGTGTTAACTAACCTCCAGATGAGCTTCAATGTCATACAACTCTCCTTCCGTGGCCTCCAATTGCTCTTAAATGCAGGTAGAACTAAATGCATGCTCTTCAACCGATCGCGGCCCACACCTGTTTGCCCGTTCAGCATCACTACTCTGGACGGTTTTGACTTAAGAATATGTGGACAACTACAAGTACCTAGGTGTTTGGTTAGACTGTAAACTCTCCTTCCAGACTCCAATTAAGCATCTCCAATTCAAAATTAAAGAAGAATCGGCTTCCTATTTCCCAACAAAGCATCCTTCCCTCATGCTGCCAAACATACCCTCGTAAAACTGACTATCCTACCGATCCTTGACTTCAATGATGTCATTTACAAAATAGCCTCCAACACTATACTCAGCAAATTGGATGCAGTCTATCACAGTGCCATCCGTTTTGTCACCAAAGCCCCATGCGGTCTGTATGCTCTCATTGGCTGGCCCTCGCTTCATATTCGTCGCCAAACCCACTCGCTCCATGTAATCTATAAGTCTTTGCTAGGTAAAGCCCCGCCTTATCTCAACTCACTGGTCACCATAGCAGAACCCACCCATAGCACGCGCTCCAGCAGGTATATTTCACTGGTCATCCCAAAGCCAACTCCTCTTTTGGCCGCCTTTCCTTCCAGTTCTCTGCTGCCAATGACTGGAACAAACTGCAAAAATCACTGAAGCTGGAGACTCACATCCCCCTCACTAACTTTAAGCACCAGCTGTCAGAGCAGATCACTACAAATGTACATAGCCCATCTTTAAATAGCCCATCCAACTACCTCATCCCCATACTGTTATTTATTTTGCTACTTTGCACCCCAGTATCTCTACTTGCACACTCATCTACTGCACATCTGTCACTCCAGTGTTTAATTGCTATATTGTAATTATTTTGCCACTATGGCCTATTTATTGCCTTACCTGCCTCATTTGCACACACTGTATCTCAACTTTTTCTACTGTATTATTGACTATATGTTTGTGTATTCCGTGTGTAACTCGGTGTGTTGTTTGTGTTGCACTGCTTTGCTTTATCTTGGCCAGGTCGCAGTTGTAACTGAGAACTTGTTCTCAACTTGCCTACCTGGTTAAATTAAGGTTAAATATTTTTTATATATATTTTTTCAAATGAAGTAACTGTGAAACCAACATAACGATACAGCATTTTCAGGAGAAACTTGGCTTGCTGAGGGAACATTTTAATTATGTTTATGAAAGTAGCAACCTACCTCGCAAGGTCACATTTGGACATGTTAGAAAAACTGTAAAATAACATCATTAAGATAAAAACACTCAATGGCTGTGTTACAATATAGCTAGCTACTACAACACAGCCCATGATTTATATGGTACTAGTTTATAAATACAGTGGACACTTGTAGATTCTTGCAGGTTGAATAGGTGGCCTCCCATAGGGTAACTTGACAGACATGTAGAGCCCTCAAGTCTGTCAAGCAGTTTGCTTTAGCCAGTGCTGTACAGTCATACCAGGCAGACCTGACCCATACTTGGTGGTCCTGGGCTGCTGGACACTGTTAAAGCCGGGTCTACCGCATGGGACCTGCCCAAATCAGCTGGGCCTTGGAGGAGAAGCAAGAGAAGGAGGGAGAAAGAGAGAGAGCACTGAGAGCTTGACTAGGTTTGGTTGTTCTGAATTCACAGCAGCTGTAATGATGTCAATAGGCAGTACGTTGAATATTCCAGCCTCTGTGCGAGGGCTGCGTATAAATCTGTGTACTCAGGTGCGTGGTGTGAAGTCAGCCCACTAAAGCGGCCAAGCTCGAGTCCGAAGGGAGCGTTGTCCCAAGGCCAAGCCCTCTCACACTCTGTCTCCCTCTCTCTCTGGCACCGCCCGCTTCCCATGAACCTAAGCCCCAGAAACAAAGTGGGGGAAGAAAATATCTCCCTCTGACCTAGCGGGATTGTGCTTTCTTCAGACTTATTTTTTCTCTCTTGCATTACAAATCCATTGAGACCAGAACATCGATATTGCAAATCGGGTATTCTCTGTAAACATAGCTAAGGTTATTCAAATACGTTATCATCACATTAGGATTTGCCCTCTGTTTTGTTAGGAAGAAGACATGAGAAAAGTCTCCGTTTGAACTGTTGCATCAACAAAGAGGATGTGATGAAACGATAGGTCATTTCAAGCCGCTACTTATCTGAGGTACCTTGATTTCATCGATGATCACAATGATAATTCTTGAAAGTATTGAAAGAATAACAAATTATAAACATGCCTCAAAATGCTGTTCAAGGCTTTTCAGAAGCTTATAATCGTAAACCATTGAAATCTCAGAGGTCGAACTGCCTCGGATTTGGTACGCATTGATTTAGTAGAGGAACAGGAGCAGGAAGTGTTTGTGTAGACAGGATGTTTAAACTTCAGAGCCCTGTGAGTTGTTACTGTAACCCTGTGAGTCGAGGTGCAGTCGTTTCAGATGAGATGTCCATTCGGGGATGAACATGCTGTTTGCTGCTATATCTGAGCGGAAAAAAACATTCTACTAGATTGTGTTACAGTCAATTAAATAAAATATTAGTTGAATGTTTATTCAACCAATTGTGCCCTTCAACCAATTGTCATAACCTTGGTCTTAAAGTGTAATCAATGTTCCCTAAAAGAAATTGGGGGAAATTGGGGTTTTGTGAGCGGAAACTTGAACTTGATGAGAATTTTGTGAAACTTACTGTCACGCCCTGGTCTTAGTATTTTGTGTTTTCTTTATCTATTTGGTCAGGCCAGGGTGTGACATGGGTTTTTGTATGTGGTGTGTTTTGTCTTGGTTTTTTTTCATAGGTATCGGGATTGTAGCTTAGTGGGGTTTTCTAGGTTAGTCTATGGATGTCTGAAGTGGTTCTCAATCAGAGGCAGGTGTTTATCGTTGTCTCTGATTGGGAACCATATTTAGGCAGCCATATTCTTTGAGTGTTTCGTGGGTGATTGTCCTTATGTCCTTGTTCCTGTTCTGTGTTACCAGAATAGGCTGTTTTCGGTTTTCACATGACGTTTGTTGTTTTTGTATTTGATTCGTGTTTACTTTGTTTCATTAAACATTAATCACAATAGCCACGCCGCATTTTGGTCCGACTCTCCTTCGCATATAGAAAACCGGTGTTCGTTTTCAGAGAACACTGAGGTTGTACCCTTACAGTTTTAGCCAACAGGCTATTGTAACTATTTGAGCATAATGTAGGCCTACCAACAAAACAAATGAAGTTAATCCCAAAACATTTTCACATGGAAACAGCTTTTGATTTCTATGATATAACCTACATTATAATATGTAGTGTTCAATGCAGGCCTACATTGCATGAGAATTTTAAAAATGTTTTTGCATTATGACTTTTTTTTCACCTTTATTTAACCAGGTAGGCAAGTTGAGAACAAGTTCTCATTTACAATTGCGACCTGGCCAATATAAAGCAAAGCAGTTCGACACATACAACGACACAGAGTTACACATGGAGTAAAACAAACATACAGTCAATAATACAGTATACACAAGTCTATATACGATGTGAGCAAATGAGGTGAGATAAGGGAGGTAAAGGCAAAAAAAAGGCCATGGTGGCGAAGTAAATACAATATAGCAAGTAAAACACTGGAATGGTAGATTTGCAATGGAAGAATGTGCAAAGTTGAAATAAAAATAATGGGGTGCAAAGGAGCAAAATAAAGAAATAAATTAAATACAGTAGGGAAAGAGGTAGTTGTTTGGGCTAAATTATAGGTGGGCTATGTACAGGTGCCGTAATCTGTGAGCTGCTCTGACAGTTGGTGCTTAACGCTAGTGAGGGAGATAAGTGTTTCCAGTTTCAGAGATTTTTGTAGTTCGTTCCAGTCATTGGCAGCAGAGAACTGGAAGGAGAGGCGGCCAAAGAAAGAATTGGTTTTGGTGACTAGAGGGATATACCTGCTGGAGCGTGTGCTACAGGTGGGAGATGCTATGATGACCAGCGAGCTGAGATAAGGGGGGACTTTACCTAGCAGGGTCTTGTAGATGACATGGAGCCAGTGGGTTTGGCGACGAGTATGAGGCGAGGGCCAGCCAACGAGAGCGTATAGGTCGCAATGGTGGGTAGTATATGGGGCTTTGGTGACAAAACGGATTGCACTGTGATAGACTGCATCCAATTTGTTGAGTAGGGTATTGGAGGCTATTTTGTAAATGACATCGCCAAAGTCGAGGATTGGTAGGATGGTCAGTTTTACATGGGTATGAGTGAAGGGCAGCATGAGTGAAGGACGCTTTGTTGCGAAATAGGAAGCCAATTCTAGATTTAACTTTGGATTGGAGATGTTTGATATGGGTCTGGAAGGAGAGTTTACAGTCTAACCAGACACCTAAGTATTTGTAGTTGTCCACGTATTCTAAGTCAGAGCCGTCCAGAGTAGTGATGTTGGACAGGCGGGTAGGTGCAGGTAGCGATCGGTTGAAGAGCATGCATTTAGTTTTACTTGTATTTAAGAGCAATTGGAGGCCACGGAAGGAGAGTTGTATGGCATTGACGCTTGCCTGGAGGGTTGTTAACAGTGTCCAAAGAAGGGCCAGAAGTATACAGTATGGTGTCGTCTGCGTAGAGGTGGATCAGAGACTCACCAGCAGCAAGAGCGTCCTCATTGATGTATACATAGAAGAGAGTCGGTCCAAGAATTGAACCCTGTGGCACCCCCATAGAGACTGCCAGAGGTCCGGACAGAAGACCCTCCGATTTGACACACTGAACTCTATCAGAGAAGTAGTTGGTGAACCAGGCGAGGCAATTATTTGAGAAACCAAGGCTGTCGAGTCTGCCGATGAGGATGTGGTGATTGACAGAGTCGAAAGCCTTGGCCAGATCAATGAATACGGCTGCACAGTAATGTTTCTTATCGATTGCGGTTAAGATATCGTTTAGGACCTTGAGCATGGCTGAGGTGCACCCATGACCAGCTCTGAAACCAGTTTGCATAGCAGAGAAGGTATGGTGAGATTCGAAATGGTCGGTAATCTGTTAGTTGACTTGGCTTTCGAAGACCTTAGAAAGGCATGGTAGGATAGATATAGGTCTGTAGCAGTTTGGGTCAAGAGTGTCCCCCCCCTTTGAAGAGGGGGATGACCGCAGCTGCTTTCCAATCTTTGGGAATCTCAGACGACATGAAAGAGAGGTTGAACAGGCTAGTAATAGGGGTGGCAACAATTTCGGCAGATAATTTTAGAAAGAACGGGTCCAGATTGTCCAGCCCGGCTGATTTGTAGGGGTCCAGATTTTGCTGCTCTTTCAGAACATCAGCAGAACGGATTTGGGAGAAGGAGAAATGGTTAAGGCTTGGGCGAGTTGCTGTGGGGGGGTGCAGTGCTGTTGACCGGGGTAGGAGTAGCCAGGTGGAAAGCATGGACAGCCGTCGAAAAATGCTTATTGAAATTCTCAATTATGGTGGATTTATCAGTGGTGACAGTGTTTCCTATCTTCAGTGCAGTGGGCAGCTGGGAGGAGGTGTTCTTATTCTCCATGGACTTTACAATGTCCCAGAACTTTTTTGAGTTAGTGTTGCAGGAAGCAAATTTCTGCTTGAAAAAGCCAGCCTTGAACAGTTGCATATCACGGGGGCTGTTCGATGCTAATGCAGAACGCCATAGGATGTTTTTGTGTTGGTTAACCTCTTGAAACTCTGGGGGCGCTATATCATTTTTGGATAAAAAGACGTGCCCGTTTTAAGCGCAATATTTTGTCACGAAAAGATGCTCGACTATGCATATAATTGGTAGCTTTGGAAAGAAAACACTCTGACGTTTCCAGAACTGCAAAGATATTCTCTGTGCGTGCCCTAGAACGTGAGCTACAGGCAAAACCAAGATGAAACGGCATCCAGGAAATCAGCAGGATTTTTGAGGCTCCGTTTTCCATTGTCTCCTTATATGGCTGTGAATGCGAGAGGAATGAGCCTGCCCTTTCTGTCGTTTCCCCAAGGTGTCTGCAGCATTGTGACGTATTTGTAGGCATATCATTGGAAGATTGACCATAAGAGACCACATTTACCAGGTGTCCGCCCAGTGTCCTGCGCCGAAATTGGTGCGCAAAACCTCAGCTGCAAGTATTTTTCCATGGAATTCAGAGAAGAAAGCAGGCTTCCACGAACGATATATCAATGAAGAGATATGTGAAAAAACACCTTGAGGATTGATTCCAAACAATGTTTGCCATGTTTCGGTCGATATTATGGAGTTAATTCGGAAAAAGTTTGACGTTGTTGGTGACTGAATTTTCGGTTCGTTTCGGTAGCCAAGTGTGATGTACAAAACAGAGCGATTTCTCCTACACAAAGATTCTTTCAGGAAAAACTGAACATTTGCTATGTAACAGAGTCTCCTCATTGAAAACATCCGAAGCTCTTCAAAGGTAAATGATTTTATTTATTTGGTTATCTGGTTTTTGTGAAAATGTTGCGTGCTAAATGCTACTCAAAATGCTAGCTTAGCATACTCTTCCACAAATCAGTGATTTGCTATGGTTCAAAAGCATATTTTAAAAATCTGAGATGACAGTGTTGTTAAGAAAAGGCTAAGCTTGAGAGCAGGCGCATTATTTTCATTTTATTTGCGATTTTCAGAAATCGTTAACGTTACGTTATGCTAATGAGCTTGAGGCTATAACTGGATACAGGTTTTTTTCATAGCCAAACATGAACAAAACGGAAATAATATTTTTTTGAAAAACTGAACATTTGCTATCTATCTGAGAGTCTCCACATTGAAAACATCTGAAGTTCTTCAAAGGTAAATGATTTTATTTGAATGATTTTCTTGTTTTTGTGAAATTGTTGCTGGCTGAATTCTAGGCTTATAGCTATGTTAGCGCTCAATACTCTTACACAAATGCTTGTTTAGCTATGGTTGAAAAGCATATTTTGAAAATCTGAGATGACAGTGTTGTTAACAAAAGTCTAAGCTTGAGAGCAAATATATTTATTTCATTTCATTTGCGATTTTCATGAATAGTTAACGTTGCGTTATGCTAATGAGCTTGAGGCTATAAATAGAATCCCGGATCCGGGATTGCGCGACGCAAGAAGTTAAGGGCAGTCAGGTCTGGGGAGAACCAAGGGCTATATCTGTTCCTGGTTCTAAATTTCTTGGATGGGGCATGTTTATTTAAGATGGTTAGGAATGCATTTAAAAAAAATATCCAGGCATCCTCTACTGATGGGATGAGATCAATATCCTTCCAGGATACCCCGGCCAGGTCGATTAGAAAGGCCTGCTCGCTGAAGTGTTTCAAGGAGCGTTTTACAGTGATGAGTGGAGGTCGTTTGACCGCTGACCCATTACGGATGCAGGCAATGAGGCAGTGATCGCTGAGATCTTGGTTGAAGACAGCAGAGGTGTATTTAGAGGGCAAGTTGGTTAGGATGATATCTATGGGGGTGCCCGTGTTTAAGGCTTTGGGGAGGTACCTGGTAGGTTCATTGATAATTTGTGTGAGATTGAGGGTATCAAGTTTAGATTGTAGGATGGCTGGGGTGTTCAGCATGTTCCAGTTAGGTTGCCTAGCAGCACGAGCTCTGAAGATAGATGGGGGGCAATCAGTTCACATATGGTGTCCAGAGCACAGCTGGGGGCAGAGGGTGGTCTATAGCAGGAGGCAACGGTGAGAGACTTGTTTTTAGAGAGGTGGATTTTTAAAAGTAGAAGTTCAAATTGTTTGGGTACAGACCTGGATAGTAGGACAGAACTCTGCAGGCTATATTTGCAGTAGATTGCAACACCGCCCCCTTTGGCAGTTCTATCTTGTCTGAAAATGGTGGTTTGGAATTAAAATTTCAGAATTTTTGGTGGTCTTCCTAAGCCAGAATTCAGACACAGCTAGAACATCCGGGTTGGCAGAGTGTGCTAAAGCAGTGAATAGAACAAACTTAGGGAGGAGGCTTCTAATGTTAACCTGCATGAAACCAAGGCTATTACGGTTACAGAAGTCATCAAAAGAGAGCGCCTGGGGAATAGGAGTGGAGCTAGGCACTGCAGGGCCTGGATTCACCTGTACATCGCCAGAGGAACAGAGGAGGAGTAGAATAAGGGTGCGGCTAAAAGCAATAAGATTTGGTCGTCTAGAAAGTCTGGAACAGAGAGTAAAAAGAGGTTTCTGGGGGCGATAAAATAGCATCAAGGTATCAAATTTATTTCAAATCAAATTTATTTATTTATATAGCCCTTCGTACATCAGCTGATATCTCAAAGTGCTGTACAGAAACCCAGCCTAAAACCCCAAACAGCAAGCAATGCAGGTGTAGAAGCACGGTGGTTAGGAAAAACTCCCTAGAAAGGCCAAAACCTAGGAATAAACCTAGAGAGGAACCTGGCTATGTGGGTTGGCCAGTCCTCTTCTGGCTGTGAAAGAGAGGTATAATGTACAGACAAAGGTATGGTAGGATATGAATACAGTGGAGGTAAACCTAGGTATTGAGTGATGAAGAGAGAGATATTGTCTCTAGAAACATCATTGAAACCAGGAGATGTCATTGCATGTGTGGGTGGTGGAACTAATAGGTTGGATAAGGTATAGTGAGCAGGACTAGAGGCTCTACAGTGAAATAAGCCAATAAACACTAACCAGAACAGCAATGGACAAGGCATATTGACATTAAGGAGAGGCATGCTTAGTCAAGTGATCAAAATTGTCCGGTGAGTGGAGAGGTTGGTTGGGGGTCACGGCGATTTAGACAGCTAGCCAGGCCATCGGTAGCAAGCTAGCATAGGATGGAGGTCTGTTATTAGCCACCTCTTGGGTTCCGTGTGGTAGATGGGATTCATCCAAATCACACAACAACAACAAAAATAAAAACAATAGATATATAGAGAGAGGCCCAAGAAGAAAATAAATAAATAAATAATAATAATAATAATAATAAAAATAAATAAATAAATTGTCCGATTGTCTATTCAGATAGCAGCCGATAAGACAGCTAATGGTTAGCAGGCCGCAGATGGGAGTTCAGGTAACGTCGCGACGGAGGAGCCAGCCGGATAACTCCTTCGGGTAGATAACGTCGGCAGTCCAGTTGTGAAGGCCCGGTGGGGCTCCGCGTAGGCAGTAAAACGGGTCCGGATAGGTGACTGCGGCCCAGGAGTGATTGATGGAACTCTTCAGCTGGCTAGCTCCGGAATAATTGATGTTTGCTCCGGAATCGACGAAAGCCAATAGTCACACGGATAGCAGCTAGCTAGCTGTGAGATCCAGGTATGAATGTCCAGAGTTAGCGGTTGAAATCCAGGGACATGGAGAGAAAAATTGGTCCGGTATGTCCCGTTCCGCGCTGCGCCGTACAAAACTGGCGATAGATTTTCGAGCTAAAGGATAGCTGATGACCACAAACCGTGGTTAGCTGAATACTAACGATTTGCCAGTAAAGAAGCTAACTAGCTTCTGGATTAGCTCCTGGCTAGTTTCTGGCTAGCTTCTGATTAGCTTCTGATTAGCTTCTGGCAGGCTTCTGGCTAGTTTCTGGCTAGCTTCTGGCTAGCTTCTTGGAGAATTACAGATGAGGTAAATAATACTTTTTTTATAAATATAAATTGGTGAGGCGGGTTGCAGGAGAGTGCTTTGAAGATGAGTTTATGGAAAATTAAAAAGTATATATAAAAAGGTATGTGAAAAAAGTTGTAAATATATATATATATATATATATACGGGACACGACAAGACGAGGACAAAAGACGTCTGAACTGCTATGCCATCTTGAATAGATACATTAATTAATACATGTTTTATTTGGTCTGTAACACCATGGGCCAAATATGTGACTCTAAATTACATTGTATTGTGTTGTATGATGCAAGAAACCACTTTACAAAATATAATTAGGAAAGTTTGGAAGCAACGAAAACAAAAATAATTGTCAGCACAACTGTTAGTCGGGAGCTTCATGAAATGGGTTTCCATGGCCGAGCAGCTGCACACAAGCCTGCGCAATGCCAGGCATTGGCTGGAGTGGTGTAAAGCTCACCGCCATTGGACTCTGGAGCATTGGGAACGCGTTCTCTGGAGTGCTGAATCCCACTTCACCATCTGGTAGTCCGACTGACAATGGCGGATGCCAGGGGAATGCCTCCTGCCACAATGCATAGTGCCAACTGTAAAGTCTGGTGGAGGAGAAATAATAGTCTGGGTCTGTTTTTCATGGTTCGAGCTAGGCTCCTTAGTTCCTGTGAAGGGAAAAGCTACAGCATACAATTACATTCGGAGCAACAGTTTGGGGAGATCCTTTCCTGTTTCAGCATGACAATATCCCCATCCACAAAGCGAGGTTCATACAGAAATGATTTGTCAAAATTGGTTTGAAAGAACTTGACTGGCCTGTACAGAGCCCTGACCTCAAACCCATTGAAAACGTTTGGGATGAATTGGAACGCTGACTGCGAGACGGGCCTAATCTTCCAACATCAGTGCCCGATCTCACTAATGCCCTTGTGGCTGAATGGAAGCAAGTCTCCGCAGCAATGTTCTGACATCTAATGGAAAGCCTTCCCAGAAGAGTGGAGCCTGTTACAGCAGCAAAGGGGTTACCAACTCCATATTAATGCCCATGATTTTATAATGAGATGTTGGACGTGCAGGTGTCCACATACCTGTGGCCATGTAGTGTATATAGGCTGTGTAAGATAAATTGAACAGATTGACCTAGTCTATATATACAGTGCATATATACAGTCATGGCCAAAAATTTGAGAATGACACAAATATTAATTTTCACAAAGTCTGCTGCTTCAGTGTCTTTAGATATTCTTGTCAGATGTTACTATGGAAAACATGAAGTTGATGCAAAGAGTTAATATTTGCAGTGTTGACCCTTCTTTTTTGCAATCTGCCTTGGCATGCTGTCAATTAAATTCTGGGCCACATTCTGACTGATGGCAGCCCATTCTTGTATAATCAACGCTTAGAGTTTGTCAGAATGTGTGGGTTTTTGTTTATCCACCCGCCTCTTGAGGATTGACCACAAGTTCTCAATGGGATTAAGGTCTGGGGAGTTTCCTGGCCATGGACCCAAAATATCGATGTTTTGTTCCCCGAGCCACTTATTTATCACTTTTGCCTTATGGCAAGGTGCTCCATCGTGCTGGAAAAGGCATTGTTCATCACCAAACTGTTCCTGGATGGTTGGGAGAAGTTGCTCTTGGAGGATGTGTTGGTACCATTCTTTATGCATGGCTGTGTTCTTTGGCAAATTGTGAGTGAGCCCACTCCCTTGGCTTTACTGTCGGCATGACACAGGAATGATGGTAGCGCTCACCTTGTCTTCTCCGGACAAGCTTTTAACCGGATACCCCAAACAATCAGAAAAGGCATTCATCAGAGAAAATTACTTTACCCCAGTCCTCAGCAGTCCAATCCCTGTACCTTTTGCAGAATATCAGTCTGTCCCTGATGTTTTTCCTGGAGAGAAGTGGCTTCTTTGCTGCCCTTCTGGATACCAGGCCATCCTCCAAAAGTCTTCACCTCACTGTGCGTGCAGATGCACTCTGCCTGCTGCCATTCCTGAGCAAGCTATGTACTGGGGGTGCCCCGATCCCGTAACTGAATCAACTTTAGGAGATGGTCCTGGCGCCTGCTGGACTTTCTTGGGCGCCCTGAAGCCTTCTTCACAACAATTGAACCGTTCTCCTTGAAGTTCTTGATGATCCGATAAATGGTTGATTCAGGTGCAATCTTACTGGCAGCAATATCCTTGCCTGTGAAGCCCCTTTTGAGCAAAGCAATGATGATGGCACATGTTTCCTTGCAGTTCACCATGGTCAACAGAAGAAGAACAATGATTCCAAGCACCACCCTCCTTTTGAAGCTTCCAGTCTGTTATTCAACTCAATCAGCATGACAGAGTGATCTCCATCCTTGTCCTCATCAACACTCACACCTGTGTTAACGAGATAATCACTGACACAATGTCAGCTGGTCCTTTTGTGGCAGGGCTGAAATGCAGTGGAAATGTTGCAATTATTTGCAATTCATCTGATCACTCTTCATAACATTCTAGAGTATATGCAAATTGCCATCATACAAACTGAGGCAGTAGACTTTGAAAATTAATATTTGTGTCATTCTCAAAACTTTTGGCCATGACTGTACAGTGCAGTTGACTTTTATCACATTTTGTTATGTTATAGCCTTATTCTAAAATTGATTAAATAGTTTTTTTCCTCATCAATCTGCACACAATAGAGGATCAGTATAGTGGAGGTGTTGCTGCCTACCTTCACCACCTGGGGGTGGCCTCTTAGGAAGTCCCTGACCCAGCTGCACAAGGCGGGGTTCAGCCCCAGGGCCCAAAGCTTATTGATGAGCTTGGAGGTTAGTGACAAACAAACAAAGATTAGTGACAAACAAACTCTTCCGGTCTGTAGAATTTAAGAACATTTATTCCTCAATCATGCAGAAATGTCCAGCTTTTCTGAATTACTGGACTCTCCACTCAGTGAGGGCCAGTGAAACAGCACTCCTCCTAGTGACCAGTAACCACTTCCTTCCTGTAGCCACTAGCTAGTCGGAGCCGCCGATGCTGCCCTGCTCTAGGGATCCCTTCCAGGCTGCTTGAGATGACATGCTCCATGGTCCTGCAAGCTTCCGCAATGGTCGCCACGTGGGCTTCCATGCTCAACCCCGACATACTTTCCTAGCCGCCAAGCTAGGATTACACAGGCGCAGCCCTTGTCGAGTACCCAGAGTGCATCTTGACAGCCTGGTGCCTGAAATTCCTGCAGTTTTTTTTTTGTTCCTCTATGGTCAATGCAAAACACCCGTCCACTTCTTGAAAGAAATAACTGCTTACAGGGGTTACGAGCCACTTTATATCCTCTTATACTGTTAGAAAAAGGCCAATGTCCATGTTACTGGTGGATTTATGTTACCATTGTCTCCAGACAGTGCCTTTAAACATTAGCAGAGCCCTTTTATTGGGTGTGTTAAGTTATGAATGATGTGGCACTGAGATGGCGCAGCAGCACTATTGTGGGGATTAGCTCAGCCCAAGGGAGACATACTCAGTATTACACTTTTTCAAGGCTGTAGCAGTACCCACAGGCCATAACTGGTCCACAGGAAAAAAATAAAATGAAGGGGGGCCAGCTCTAGATTACGGCTAGAAAAACAAGGACTCCTCTTGGTGCCAAGATAAATTCTTCCTTGTCACTAATTGTAAAGAAAAGTTGGCCTTTAGGGAGAGATATTTAATACGAGCAGTATCCAAAGCAAATAGAGCCACTGATGACATCAAGGCTGCCATTGCCCCCTGTGCCAACACTGGCTTAAAGAATAGCCCTCAACTAAATACATATCTCAACTCGCATCTCATAATGCACATATACTCCAAGTAAGGTATTATACATATACCACAATATTGCTAAAAAAATACTGTTCAATGTGCTACAACTCCTACCTTTCATCTAATGCAAAAAAATACATTAGATTCACATGGACATAGCATTACATTGCACAGTGAGTTGAATGTGAAACATTGGGGGCATTTTCTGGAGTGACAAGATGAGGGAGGACTCTTTGATGGAAAGGGAACCTTTCTCAATTGAGGATCTGAGCATTGCTACTGCAAGCAAGAGAAGTTCATTACTGATAGTTCCCAGAGTTCATTACCGACGTGGCCATGATGTTTATGACTTGTGGCTCGATGGTCCCTATGAACGGAAACTCCACAACAAACCAAGGACGATGGCTCCTGATACAGTATACTGGACACATTGCACAAGAGCCTAAGAGCCCAACTTCTTACACAACCATTTATTTTGTTTAGTCTGCTCACTGAAGTCATGGTTCCATTGCATTTACTTATCATTTTTTTGTGTATATTTTCAGAAAAAGAGTTGGCACCGGCACAGTTCACATCAGTATGGCACAATGAAGACAGCACTGATCTTTTTTGATGATAACGCTGGGAGACCACCCCCGGATGAGGAGACCTTCGGATGACATGGCAGGCGTTGAGCTGAGCTGAGTGGCGCTGAGCTGAGCCTGCCTGCCAAATCCTGCATCAGTGAGAGATTTGACTGGAAGTATAACACCCACATGAGTTGCCCTCATCCACACATACAATTACTCAAACACCCCATCAATGTGTTTTGTCAGTGACATTAAATTGTTGCGCACAGTGAAATGAAGCCACATGGAGTGCTTAAATGTCTATCTCTCTTTCTCTCTCACAACAGGCATGGGCATGAGACGTTTTTAAAACTGCACAGCACCTACCCCCCATGTCAGATTCAGGGTAATTCAGAACAAGTAAAGACCGATTGTTGAAGAGCCTGTAGCTATAATGTTTGTTGCCAGTGCACTTAACAGAAAGCAGACCATCTGCCAGACACTCTTCTCCCACTCTCAAAGCCTCCAAATGAAGTCGAGAGGATTGAGAGAGCTAATGCTTCATTCCTGTCAAGCCCTCTTCTCTCATCAGCTCACACCTCTTCATCCTCGTGTGGCATTTCTCTCAAGTGCGGTGATGAGTCTTATTCACCTCAATCATGTCAATTCACTACAACTTTATTAGTGCCTTCAGGGCCAATTATTACAAACAAAACTGGTGTTTGGAGAAGAGACAAACTCAAGTCACAGGCTTACTATATATATAGGACAGTGACGGTCAGTGCCGTTTTAGATGAGGGAGGACAATTTTTTCTCATGAGCATGGCCTTATTTCTTTTACAGCATATTGGATGACTGTCATTCATATTCCATTCACCCAGTTAAATGTTTAAGTGATAATGCTGGAGAAGCCAGAGTTTGGAGGATATATTGGCACAGGTGTTGTTAGGCCCGAGACAAAGTTGAGGTTCCGATCTATGTTCTGTATCTATGGACGCGACCCAGTCGTTCATTTTTCTTGTTCTGCATCTATGGGCGCGACCAAGTCCTTTGTTCTAAATGTTCCATTGCCATACTGGCTGGAAACATTTTCTCTCTTCCTTGCTAGCTAGCCAACTACGGCTAATTTACAGTCACGTCAAAAAGTGAAGCCAGGTTAACAGCTAAGTAGCTGCATTTGCATTTGTTTAAGCTGTTTTGTTGTGACATTTATTTGGAGACATCCATAACAATGAGGCGCGATTTCGCCTGGCATAGAAAATGTACTCAATCGGTATTCTTTTGTTCAGAAGAGCTAGCCAACAACACAGCTACAGTTACACAATAATTTCAAACTGAAGCTGGAAAGACTGCAAATTAACTGCATTTTGTTTTACTTTTTTTCAATTTACCTTATTTTTGTATATATCCATAAAAATGATGCCAGCTGATTCATTTTGACTGGCTGAGAAACACGGCCTGCCTGTCTTTCTCGTGCAGACTCCCGACACGTTGATTACTATGGGAGAGCAGGAGATCGAATTTGAATATTGAAACAATGTTACAAATGTCAGAGAGACAGACTGCAAGGTTTATACAAATCTCCGCTGTTGAAAACGAAATGTTAGTCTTGTTCCGTTGCTTCTGTTTAAGAAACGTTTCTCAACAGAACCGTAGGAATGTATGCACCCCTGTTCACACATAAACACAGTTCACAGTTTCATAGCAGCCATGCACTCTCCTCCTTTCACCTTATCCCTTCACTTGTGGACTTCAATGCACAACACATCAGCTGTATGTGACCAGGCGAAAAAACCTTAAGAAAGCCAAACCGCAACACACAGCCTACATTGTTGTCACCATATTAGTCGGCATACCTAATAGAACTAATTGTAACGTCCGTTGTTGGAAGGATTGGACCAAGGTGCAGCGTGGAAGGCGTTCATCATGTTTATTAATGTGAACCAGCAACAAAACAAGAAAGAGTTACAAAAACGAACGTGCAGCTTTGTAGTGCAAAAAGGCTACAATACAAAAACAAGATCCCACAACAAACAGGTGGGAAAAGGCTGCCTAAGTATGATTCCCAATCATAGACAAAGATAGACAGCTGCCTCTGATTGGGAACAATACCGGGCCAACCTAGAAATGAAGAAACTAGAATGCCCACCCTAGTCACACCCTGAGGTAACCAAAATAGAGAATAAAGGATCTCTAAGGTCAGGGCGTGACACTAATGAGTTTGTAAACCCGCCAAATCATGCAGTAACGTTACAGTGCACAGTCATTAAGCAGTTACCCCGGTGGGCCCTGGTGGCAAAAAAATTGTAAAACAAAAAGCTTGTCTTGTGTTGTGTTGGATAGTCATATCCAACTAGCTAAAATAGCACCCCTCTATTTTTGAGCAGGGTGTTTCAGTACGCTAAACTAACTAGCTGCATTTGCTTGCTAAGTAAGTGAAACTGAAAGTGGAAAAAATGATAATCTCTCTCTCTCTATTTCTCTCTTTCTTCTCCTTCATTTAGGAATTAATTTGTTCAAAACTGTTCAACTATTTTCTTTCTCTCTCTTTGAGTCAACTACTCACCACATTTTATGCCCTGCAGTGCTAGCTAGTTGCAGCTCATGCTTTAAGTACTAGATTGTTTCTCTGATCCTTTGATTGGGTGGACAACATGTCAGTTCATGTTGCAAGAGCTCCAATAGGATGGAGGATGCCCTCCGGAAGTTGTCATAATTTCTGTGTAAGTCTATGGAAGGGCGTGAGAACCATGAGTGTGCTAGGTATTGAATTAAGGTCAATGTACTCAGAGGAGGACGGAAGCTAGCTTTCCTCCGACTACACCATGGTGCTACCCTACAGAGTGCTGTTGAGGCTACTGTAGACCTTCTTTGCAAAATAGTGTGTTATAATCAATTATTTTGGTTATGTGATGATTATATTTAGTATAGTTTTATCTAAAAACCTTTTTAAATGTTTTAATCAATTGATCAATTGTTATAAAATTCACTGAGGAGGATGATCCTCCCCGTCCTCCTATGAGGAGCCTCCAATGATATAGGACACTTCTTATATAATTCTACAGAGAATATGGAATGGATGGTTTCACTGAGGCTTTACAATGCCTTCAGGAAGTATTCACACCCCTTGACTTTTTCCACATTTTGTTGTGTTTCAGCCTGACTTTAAATTAATTAAATTAAGATGTGTCACTGGCCTAAACACAATACCCCATAATATAAAATTCTAATGGTTTGTAATGTCTAATTCCATGTTTTTGGAATTATTTTACAAATTCATTCAAAATGAAAAGCTGAAATGTCTTGAGTCAGTAAGCATTCAACCTTTTTGTTATGGCAAGCCTAAATAAGTTCAGGAGTAAAAATGTGTTTAACAAGTCACATAATAAGTTGCATGGACTCAAGTTGCATTCAATAATAGTATTTAACATGATTTTTGAATGACTACCTCTTCTCTGTACTCCACACATACAATTATTTGTAAGGTCCCTCAGTTGAGCAGTGAATTTCAAACACAGATTCAACCCCAAAGATCAGGGAGGTCTTCCCTATTGGTAGATGGGTGAAAAAAAAACAGACACTGAATATCTCTTTGATATTCACTTTGAATGGTGTATTATTACACGCAGTCACTACAAATATACAGGCATCCTTCCTAACTCATTTTGCTGAAAGGAAGGAAACCACTCAGGGACTTCACCATTGGTCTAGCAATGGTCAACAACCAACTCTTACAGAGCTTAAATCATTTTAAAAATAAGAATGGGCAAATATTGTACAATCCAGGTGTGCAAAGCTCTGACTTACCCAGACAGACTCATAGCTGCAATCACTGCCAAAGGCAATTCTAACATGTGTTGACTCGGGTGTGAATACTTACGTAAATTGCATATTTCTGTTTTCATCTTCATTACATTTGCTAAAATTTCTAAAAACACATTTTTATTTTATTATGGGGTTTTGTGTGTAGATTGGTGAGAGAATTAGTTTTTATTAATCCGTTTTCAATTCAGGCTCTAACACAACAAAATAAGTCATGGTATAAATACTTTCTGAAGGCACTGTACATGGGATTACATTCAAGTGTGGAAGATGGCATAAAATAAAAAATGCTTTGCCACATGTTTTACCCGCAAACTCTATCCGAGTAATGTATAATAACCAAATAATCCAACAAATCAAGGATTTCTGAAATTAGTATATAGCAAACTGTATTGCATGTGGGAAGAATGAACATACACTCTGTAACGCCAAAGCCAGCCCAGCCTGTTGGAAGCTCTCTCACACACACACACACACGCTAATGAATTTGAGAGAAACTACAGCAAATAAACCACAGCAAAGACTTGACAAAATGTTATAAGCAGTAGTAGAAATACACTGATTACTCTGAGGCACTCAAGTAATCCCCCATTTAAGGGGACCTGGAGTGCTTGTGTTACCAGGCATTTATGGGTCTAAGTGAGTAGCCTTGTGGGACGTGGGGGTGGAGGGTGCGGGCCACTGGAGTGGTAGTCTGTCTAGGTTAGGTATGTTTTAAATAGCGAGACAGTGAAGTTACAAGTCTAGGACTGGTGAGGACGTTGTGTTACTCTGTCTATGGACAGCTTTAAAAAGCCTTGCCAGTCATTACTGTATCAAAAAGGCATTAGACTGAGTGTGGGAGGCTCTTTCAACACAGTTTCCCTTTGGTCTACTGTGGTCCCTTATTTTTTACCCCAGTAGCCAACAAAACTTCTACAACTTCGACAAGCTTTTGAGATTCTTCTCTTGCCTCTTGTGTTTCATGGTTGTTCTATGTTAAATAAAGGTTACAATTTTTTAAATGGCTTATAGTGGTGTGTTTTCTGGAAGTCAAGGAATCTCATGGTGTGACTGAGAGGAAGTGTCCCCTCACAATTCCCAGCACATTCCCCCTTCACAGGAAGAAAAGAAAAAGGATCATGTATTATGGTCCTACTGAGAAGTAGAAAATAAAAGGCTGTCAGGCAAACGTGCAGATGCACAATACAGTACCATGATCTACAAAACCTGAATAGTTCTGAGTGTGTTCATAAAGTAGCCCCTTTCATGTTTAGAATTATTTCCTTGTCACAGTGTTATGTTTAAAATTTAACATACAAGTGCTAATCAAGAGGTTATTATATTTCCCCCATTATTGTCATTGTCCTTATCATAATAATAATTTATGCACTGCAGTCCATTGTGTTCTCCCTCTCTCTCTTCCTTAGCTGTGGAACTGTCTGTTAAAACTTTGTCATTATCATAAAAATAATTTTTGCACTGTAGTCCCTTATGTCTCTCTCTCTCTCGGCTGTGGGGCTGTCTGTTAGAACATGCCTCTCTATCTTGATCTCCTGTGTGAAAAGACTTCTGGCACCCCTCTGTTCAGGCTTGTACCACACTGGTCCCACAGAGATGGTTCCAGCATTACCTAATTTGTCAGAACAAAGGCACGGTGGGGATGGGTGGGGGTTGCGAGGGAAGTGAACAAGGGGAAAGGCTACTGCTGAGATCCAGGGAGAAGTTATCATATTAAGGGAGGGGAGGAAAGGAGGGAAGGAAGGCGGTAGGAAGAGACCAATAGCCGTGGGAGGAGATGCAAACTAAAGGCAGGTTAAGCGAAGCTTCCGCTGATAGGAGAATAGAAGCACTCATTAAAACTCTTAATTTATTCCATGTGTCATGCATAGGTGTAATAGGTGGCAGGGAAGTCAGGCGCAGGAGAGTCAAACTGAGTGTAAAATGGAGTCTCTTAATAAAGTTCCACGAGTATGCTCCATAACAATAAATGAACAAACAAACCAAACATGGGTACGAGGACCCGACACGCACCTATGCAACAATCACACTATACTGACAATAAAACAATCTCTGACAAAGACATGAGGGGAAACAGAGGGTTAAATACACAACAGGTAATGAATGGGATTGAAAACAGGTGTGTGGGAAGACAAGACAAAACCAATGGAAAATGAAAAAAGGATCAATGATGGCTAGAAGACCGGTGACGTCGAACGCCGAGCACCGCCCGAACAAGGAGAGGCAGCGACTTCGGCAGAAGTCGTGACAGTACCCCCCCCCCTGACGCACGGCTCCAGCTGCGCGTCGACACCGGCCTCGGGGACGACCCGGAGGGCGAGGTGCAGGGCGATCCGGATGGAGACGGTGGAATTCTGATAACATGGAAGGATCTAACACGTCCTCCACCGGAACCCAGCATCTCTCCTCCGGCCCGTACCCCTCCCAGTCCACGAGGTACTGAAGGCCCTCGCCCGACGTCTCGAATCCAAAATGAATCGAACAGAGTACGCCGGAACCCCCTCGATGTCTAGAGGAGGCGGAGGAACATCACGCACTTCAGCCTCCTGGAGTGGGCCAGCCATCATCGGCCTGAGGAGAGACACATGGAACGAGGGGTTAATACGGTAATGAGTGGGTAGTTGTAACCTATAACATACCTCGTTCACTCTCCTCAGGACTTTAAACGGCCCCACAAACCGCGGACCCAGCTTCCAGGAGAGCAGGCGAAGGGGCAGGTTTCGGGTCGAGAGCCAGACCCTGTCCCCTGGTGCGAACACTGGGGTCTCACTGCGGTCTGCGCCAATTTTCTGGCACCTTATGGCATGCTGAAGGTGGACGTGGGCTGCCTCCCAGGTTTCCTCAGCGTGCCGAAACCAATTGTCCACCGCAGGGGCCTCGGTCTGGTTCTGAAGCCAAGGAGCCAGAACCGGCTGATACCGTAATACACATTGAAAGGGAGTAAGGTTAGTGGAGGAGTGACGTAGCGAGTTCTGAGCCAACTCTGCCCAGGGCACGAACTTCGCCCACTCCCCCGGCCGATCCTGGCAATAGGACCGCAGAAACCTACCCACATCCTGGTTAACTCTCTCCACCTGCCCATTACTCTCGGGGTGAAAACCTGAGGTAAGACTAACCGAGATCCCCAGACGCTCCATGAACGCCTTCCAGACCCTTGATGTGAACTGGGGACCCCGATCAGACACTATATCCTCAGGCACCCCATAGTGCCGGAAAACGTGTGTAAACAGGGCCTCTGTAGTTTGTAAGGCCGTAGGGAGACCAGGCAAAGGGAGGAGACGACAGGACTTTGAAAACCGATCCACAACGACCAGGATCGTGGTGTAACCCTGTGAAGGTGGAAGATCAGTCAAAAAAATCCACCGACAGGTGCAACCATGGCCGTTGAGGAACGGGTAGAGGTTGTAGCTTACCTCTGGGCAGGTGTCTAGGATCCTTGCACTGGGCGCACACACCGAACAGGAAGAAACATAAATCCTCACATCCTTAGCTAAAGTGGGCCACCAGTACCTTCCTTCAAGACAGCGCATCGTCCGACCTATCCCAGGATGACCAGAGGAGGGTGACGTGTGAGCCCAATATATCAATCGGTCGCGGACAGCAGACGGAACGTACAGACGACCAGCTGGACACTCAGGGGGAGAAGGCTCTGCACGTGACGCCCGCTCAATGTCCGCGTCCAGCTCCAACACTACCGGCGCCACCAGACACGAAGCTAGGAGTATGGGAGTGGGATCCATGGACCGCTCCTCTGTGTCATACAGCCGAGACAATGCGTCTGCCTTAACGTTCTGGGAGCCTGGTCTGTAAGAAAGAGTAAACACAAAACGAGTGAAAAACATGGCCCACCTTGCCTGGCGAGGATTCAATCTCTTCGCCTGCCGGATGTACTCCAGATTGCGGTGGTCAGTCCAGATGAGAAAAGGGTGTTTAGCCCCCTCAAGCCAATGCCTCCACACCTTCAAGGCTTCTACGACAGCTAACAGCTCTCGGTTCCCCACATCATAGTTTCTCTCCGCCGGGCTGAGTTTCTTCGAAAAGAAAGCACAGGGGCGAAGCTTCAGTGGCGTACCCGAACGCTGAGAGAGCACTGCTCCTATCCCAGCTTCGGATGTGTCCACCTCCACTATGAATGGCAAAGAGGGATCCGGATGAGCCAGCACAGGCACCGAGGTAAACAGAGTCTTCAGGTGCTCAAAGGCCCTGTTCGCCTCAGCCGACCACTGCAAGCGCACCGGGCCCCCCTTTAGCAGTGAGGTAATGGGAGCTGCCACCTGACCAAAACCCCGGATAAACCTCCGATAGTAATTGGAAAACCCCAAGAAACGCTGCAACTCCTTTACCGTGGTTGGAGTCGGCCAATTACGCAAGGCTGTAATGCGGTCGCTCTCCATCTCCACTCCTGAAGTGGAAATCCGATGCCCTAGGAAGGAGATGGATTGTTGGAAAAACAAGCATTTCTCAGCCTTGACATATAGATCATGCTCCAACAGGCGACCAAGCACCCTGCGCACCAGGTACACATGCTCGGCGCGTGTAGCAGAGTATATCAGAATATCATCGATATACACCACTACACCCTGCCCGTGCAGGTCCCTGAAGATCTCATCTACAAATGATTGGAAAACTGATGGAGCATTCATCAACCCATATTGCATGACCAGGTACTCATAATGACCTGAGGTAGTGCTAAATGCCGTCTTCCACTCATCACCCCTCTTAATACGCACCAGATTGTACGCACTCCTGAGATCCAATTTTGTGAAAAAACATGCCCCGTGCATTAACTCAATGACCGTATTGATCAGAGGTAGCGGGTAACTATATTTCACTGTGATTTTATTAAGACCTCGATAATCAATGCATGGGCGTAAACCGCCATCCTTTTTTTTCACAAAAAAGAAACTCGAAGAGACGGGTGAAATGGATGGCTGAATGAACCCCTGATGCAGGGATTCAGAGACATATGTCTCCATAGCCTCAGTATCAGCTTGCGACAGGGGATACACGTGACTCTTGGGATATGCAGCGTCTACCAGGAGATCTATCGCACAATCCCCCCGTCGATGGGGTGGTAATTGAGTCGCTTTCTTTTTACAGAAGGCGAGAGCCAAATCGGCATATTCGGGGGGAATGCGCACGGTGGAGACCTGGTCTGGACTTTCCACCGTAGTAGCACCAACGGAAACCCCTAAACACCTACCTGAGCATTCTCGCGACCACCCCGTGAGAGCCCTCTGTGGCCAAGAAACAGTGGGGTTATGACAAACTAACCAGGGTAGGCCTAGCACCACAGAATACGCAGGAGAATCAATAAGGAAAAGACTAATCTTCTCCTTGTGACCCTCCTGCGTTATCATACACAAAGGTGCGGTTACCTCCCTGATAAACCCTGACCCTAATGGTCGACTATCTAAGGCATGAATAGGGAAAGGCATATCCACAGGAACAATAGGGATCCCTAAACTATGAGCTAGACTTTTATTAATAAAATTCCCAGCCGCCCCTGAATCTACTAGTGCCTTATACTGGGAATGCAGTGAAAAATCAGGAAAAGAGACAGAGACAAACATTAGTGCATCAGAGGGCTCTGGATGAGAATGGTGCCTACTCACCTGGGGTGACGCCAGAATGCCCTGCCTGCCCTCTCTATTCCCAGAGGAACCAACCCGGCACCAATCAGCAGTGTGCCCTCTGCGACCATGAATGGTGCTCGAGCGGGAACCCCCTCCGGTCTCCCTGCGCACCATCCCTCCCAATTCCATAGGTTCGGGGGAGAGGGTGCGGGTGGATGGAACAACCAGACCCCGATCTAGACGTCCACGAGTAGCCAGCATGTTGTCCAGCTTGATGGACATGTCCACCAGCTGGTCGAAGGTGAGGGTGGTGTCTCTACAGGCCAGCTCCCGATGGACGTCCTCGCGTAGACTACAATGGTAATGGTCGATCAGGGCCCTGTCTCTCCATCCAGCGCCGGCAGCCAAGGTCCGAAACTCCAAAGCAAAATCCCGGGCACTCCTCGTCTCCTGCCTCAGATGATAGAGGAGCTCACCCGCCGCTTTGCCTTCAGGTGGGTGATCGAATACTATCTGGAATTTGCAGGTGAACTCCTCAAAATGGTCCAACGCCGCATCCTCCCTTCTACACACAGCGCTGGCCCATTCCAGGGCTTTCCCGGTGAGGCATGAGACGAGGGCGTAACTCTTCTCACGGTCAGATGGTACTGGGGAGGCCGTGGCTAGATGTAAGTTCAGTTTGAGGAGGAAACCCTGGCAGCCGGCATTATCTCCGTTGTATCCCGTGGGTAGGGATAAATGGATCCTCGATTCCGGAGAGGAAAAAATGTTCACTGGAGATTCCGGTTGTGGTGGTGGTGGTGCTGGAGAAACTCCCTGTCTCTCCCAGCGATCCATTTTCTGGACAATGTGCTCCATGACGGAGCTGATACAGTCAAGCTCCCTCGCTTGTTCCTGAACGCGTTCCTCCAGGTCCATGGGCATAGTGTCCTCTCCTGCTGACTTCATATATATAGGGTCAGAGATTCTGTCATGCATAGGTGTAATAGGTGGCAGGGAAGTCAGGCGCAGGAGAGTCAAACTGAGTGTAAAATGGAGTCTCTTAATAAAGTTCCACGAGTATGCTCCATAACAATAAATGAACAAACAAACCAAACATGGGTACGAGGACCCGACGCGCACCTATGCAACAATAAACACTATACTGACAATAAAACAATCTCTGACAAAGACATGAGGGGAAACAGAGGGTTAAATACACAACAGGTAATGAATGGGATTGAAAACAGGTGTGTGGGAAGACAAGAAGACCGGTGACGTCGAACACCATCTGAACAAGGAGAGGCAACGACTTCGGCAGAAGTCGTGACACCATGTGCTTAAGTATTCATCCCCTTGGCATTTTTCCTATTTTGTTGCATTACAAACTGTAACTTAAATAGATTTTTATTTAAGTTATTTAACTGTCTTGTATGCTGCTGTATAAATTATGTAATATGCCAGGGAGATCTGTATACTGTAGATTAGAAAGTAGTACCTAGTGTATGTTGTGTAGTAAACTGTTAGCAGCCCATGTGCCTCAATCTAATAATTTGGTCCCTTTCCCCCTCAGAATTTAGCCTACTGTTCTGACTTGGTGGTGCACATAGCCTATTTTAGAGAAATGTCATCATCGAATATTGTAAGAGCTTTCTTTGTCTGCTTATATGCCCCCTTTATTTGACTTGGTGTACATGGAGAACACTGTAAGAACAGCCCATGTTCTGAATTCTGTTATTGTACATTTGAAAAGTGCTGAACAAATAGTTATACTGACTACGTCCATCTTAGCTTTCTCATTAATGCCTAAATCGAAATGATAGATTGCCTCTTATCCGCTCATCAGTCCCTTATGCCATAGTTTGTGCATCTCAGTTGTTATAGGCCCATTGCTTATATAGGTCTATCTCATTAGTATATTATTCATCATTTTAGGCAATGTTGGAATGATTTAATTGATTTTCTTACTTTGTGTATTATAATTAGCTCACATACTTTTCCTGATGAGGAGGAGATACTTGATAATGTTTTTGGGTCTGTAACCATGTTTGCCAGTGAAAGTCTCTTTCCATTACAGAAGTTTTTGTAGAAAACAAATATTTTAATCGACCCATGTAATTCCAATTGATATTGTGAGGTTTGTTTTGTTTGCACAATGCACTGACTGTGTTTCGGTATATTGTACATAAATGTGGATCCTCATCATTGTATTTTCCTTCTTTTTTAGACAACATAGGCCTAATAAAATCCTTCAAATAGTAGGCTAACTGAATGTCTCTCTCTCTGTGCGGTGACTTAACTGTAAAGTTAAGGCTTCAGCATCTTGATGAATTTATCTGAACTAACATCTATCTGAATTTCTGTCGGTGTCCATTTTGAAAGTGCAGAATGAATAGGCTTACCTTGTTGCAGCTCGTTTGCTTGCACTTGCTTATACTTACAGCTTAGAGTTCATGATATAAGAATAAACTATATGAATTTACTGAACATAAATGTAATAATGCTTGTGTATGGTTCAAAAGTCAAAACAAATTTTGGCGTTTGTTATTATTGAAGGAGAATACGGTTCTTTTCGACTTAGGAGTCAGTAGTAACCAACTTTGTTTAAGCTTGTCAGCCTTATCAGCTAGGGTTTTTAAAAAGACAGCAAATTAGGCTGAATGAACTGTTTTGCTGCCTGAAAAGGCTCAGCTGATAGCCAGGTGTAGCGGTGGTAAGGATTCACTCCATGGTACTAAAAGGAAAGCTCTGGTGTTGAGACAGCTTTATGTAGGCCCTAACAGTTTGTGGGAACCGTTTGGCACCGTTATAGTGCAATTAATGTATTGTTTAGTATTGTGTAGTGGCTTTGATGGCATGCATCCCCAAAAATATGTTGAGTTTGACCCACCAAGATCGGAATGCTAAATCTGCCACTGCAAGCACCACGCTGAACACATCCACGGCCAAACTCATTCCATAAACCAGTCTAAATAACAGGTTGCGCTGACAATGAAACATAAGTTAGCGACCTTGTTTAGAATATACCACATCTCTGGTTAACACATTGGAGAAATGTAAAATGATTTAGAATAGAGATGCGTGTCAGCTAAGCTTATGTTTCTGTTTAACAAGTAAAAACTCCCTAATCCCACAAACAAATTCAAAGTCAAAGGCGCTCTGGTACCACTTGCCATTGCAGAGAGAACATTCTATGACTTGGATGACTGGAGTCTTTGACAATTTGTTGTGCTGTCCTGGGACAATGCCTAGTATATACAGTTGAAGTCGACAGTTTGCGTACACCTTAGCCAAATACATTTAGTCTCAGTTTTTCAAAATTCCTGACATTTAATCCAAGTAAAAATTCCCTGTTTTAGGTCAGTTAGGATCACCATTTTATTTAAAAAATGTGCAATGTCAGAATAATAGTAGAGAGAGTGATTTTATTTCAGCTTTTATTTCTTTCATCACATTCCAAGTGGGTCAGAAGCTTACATACACTCAATTAGTATTTGGTAGCATTGCCTTTAAATTGTTTAACTTGGGTCAATCGTTTAAATTGGGCGAATTTTGGCCCATTCCTCCTGACAGAGTTGGTGTAACTAAGTCAGGTTTGTAGGCCTCTTTGTTCGCACACACTTTTTCAGTTCTGCACACACAATTTCTACGGGATTGAGGTCAGGGCTTTGTGATGGCCACTCCAACAGCTTGACTTTGTTGTCCTTGAGCCATTTTGACAAACCTTGGAAGTATGCTTGGGGTCATTGTCCATTTGGAAGACCCATTTGTGACCGAGCTTGGTGTGTAGTGGTGAGTAACTGGCAATATGCAATGGTTATGTGTTGGAAGACCAACCCATGTAGTAAACTCCAGCGTAAAGAGAGTCATTCGCTATTGAAGTTTTATACCGGAAGGAGCTACACATATTACACAAAGCATTGTTTGGTAAACGCGCATATTCAGCTGTTTATTTATATATATATATATATATATATATATATATATATATATATATATATATATATATATATATCAATCAGTATGGCGACCAAGTCAGGGAAAGCTAAATCGAAGTCTAGATATACAGTTATACACACAATTTTAAAAGAAATTGATCAGGAAAAGTGCATATCCTTGGTTCGGTGCCTGAGCTACAGTCAGTTAGATTTGGGTATGTCTTCAGGCGGAAATTGAAAAAAGTAGAGGGGTAGTTCTAAAAGGATTTATTAAGGGAAGCCATGGTTTGTTGGGTTCAAGTCTCAGCATCGCTTTACTCACAGATTAGTTTGATGTTATGTATAACTGACCACTCACTCTCTCCCAGTTACTTGGGGATATATTGATATTTTGATTTTAAAGACTCAATTTAAACTATGTTGTCTAGCTTCTACATTTATTCACAGTTTTGACAATACCAAACAAAGATACTATCTCCCCATGCGCCTCTGAATGCTGCCATCTGAAATGCCATGTTCTGATGGTAGCAGCTTATGGTGTACATTTTAGGAATCCCTCAGTCTCACCCTTGAGGCTTGATGATTTACTCAAGGGCTGAGGCTGACCTAAAATGGACAAAGCCATGGTTATGATTCCACTCAGCCATATCATTAATCAGCTTTCAATTGACCTGATGCCTGTTGGGTTAATAAAACCTGCCTCATACCCTCACCCTCTTCCAGCAAACCAATTGTGCACCTGCCTGTGTGGATGATTGTTCTGGGTGAGTCAGCTTGAGCTCTGGACACTCCTCTGACATGGGGCTCACCAAGGGCTCATGGGTAATAAATCACCAGGCAGCTCACTTTACCAGAATAACTTCAACTGGTAAGCTAGCATTAGCATTTAACAGGGCCTTCAGTCGCTTTAGTTAGCGGAGAAACGTGGCACTGTAAATCATGGTCCTCTATTTTTGGACTTAGTGTTGTTGCAACATGAAATGGAGAGAGGTGTTGTTTTTTCCACAGACTACAAAAATATACCTTTGGTGACAAAATACCATGTTTTGTGTGAAACTGTAAGCTATAACGTGTACGGTGATATGTGACAGACCCTTTAGAATGTAATCTGAGCACTGTAACGACCCCTAACCCCCAAAACACGCACCTACACAAATATGTTTACACACACGCATGCACATGCTTTCATTTTAATGCATGTCATTTAAGATGGTCCCAGTATGTCCACTGGGATTTTCCACTGGCCCATAACAATCTTGGAGTGTAAATTCCCAACCCCTGGTTCTGCAGTGTCAGGCTTAGGAGATATGAAAGTATCGGAAGCAGCGTAGAAGTGTGCGACAAATGCATTGACCAAGTTGGCGGACAGGTAGAGCTGAATTAGCTTTGAGACATTAGTTGTGATTGAATTATCAGCACTCTTCAATTACTATGTAGCAGGGACAGTTTTCTGATGGAAATACAGGCTGACTGTGCTAAATGCAAAGCTGAAAGGGCCCAAGCTAACATATGGAATTGTTTTAAGATGGTCATACCCAGGATCATTTAGCCATTTGATTTAGAATTTTAGGACCCCTGTAGGTATCTCCAAAAAATACAAAAATATAATTTGATGAAACATTGAATTCGGCCTTGCTGTTATTTGCCCATAGAAACACATTGAATAACATACTAATTATTTTTCCTACGTGGGCATCTGCTCTAGGGAGTTAAAATATTTTATGCATTAGGTATTAACTTGTTATGGCTGCAATCCGACCAACGGGATAAGTGTCATCAACAACCGCTGAATAGCATAGCGCTACATTCAATAAATATTACAAAAAATATTCATATTTATGAAATCACAAGTGCAATATAGAAAAACACAGCTTAGCCTTTTGTTAATCCACCTGTCGTGTCAGATTTTGAAATTATGCTTACAGCGAAAGCAATCCAAGAGTTTGTGTAAGTATATCGATCGCACGACAAAACATTAATTACACTTAGCATCAGGTAGCTTGGTCACGAAAATCAGAAAAGCAATCAAATTAATTGTTTACCTTTGATGATCTTCGGATGTTATCACTCACGAGACTCCCAGTTGCACAACAAATGTTCCTTTTGTTCCATAAAGATTATTTTTATATCCAAAATACCTCCATTTGTTTGTCGCGTTATGTTCAGAAACCGACAGGAAAGAGTGGTCACGACAACGCAGACGAAAATTCCAAATAGTTTCCATAATGTCCACAGAAATATGTCAAGTGTTTTTTATAATCAATCCTCAGGTTGTTTTTAAAATATATAATCGATAATATACCAACCGCAAATGTCTTTCACAGTAGGAGAGGGAAAAGCAATACCTATCCAAACTCTGTTGCATGAGCAAAACTCATGTGACCACTTGATGCGATGTTATCGTTCTGGCTCATTTTTCAAAATAAAAGTCTGAAACTATGTCTGAAGACTGTTGACACCTTGAGGAAGCGATAGGAAAAGGAATATGGTTCATATCCCTTTAAATCCAGCAAAGGGAGGCTATGGAACATGGAGTTTTCAAAATAGAAGCCACTTCCTGTTTTGATTTTCCTCAGGGTTTCACCTGCAATATCAGTTCTGTTATACTCGCAGACAATATTTTGACAGTTTTGGAAACTTTAGAGTGTTTTCTATCCAACACTAATAATAATATGCATATATTATCAACTGAGACTGAGGAGCTGGCCGTTTACAATGGGCACCTTTTCATCCAAGCTACTCAATACTGCCCCTGCAGCCATAAAACGTTAAGTGGGTGGGGTTATATCCTGCCTGTTTGGCCCTGTCCGGGGGTATCATCGGATGGGGCCACAGTATCTCCTGACCCCTCCTGTGTCAGCCTCCAGTATTTATGCTGCAGTAGTTTATGTGTCGGGGGCTAGGGTCAGTCTGTTATATCTGGAGTATTTCTTCTGTCTTATCCGTGTCCTGTGTGAATTCAAGTATGCTCTCTCTAATTCTCTCGTTCTCTCTCTTGGAGGACCTGAGCCCAGGACCATGCCTCAGGACTACCTTTCATGATGACTCCTTGCTGTCCCCAGTCCACCTGTCTGTGCTGCTGCTCCAGTTTTAACTGTTCTGCATGCGGCTGCGGAACACTGACTTGTTCACCGGACGTGCTACCTTGTCCCAGAACTGCTGTTTTCAACTCTCTAGAGACAGCAGGAGTGGTAGAGATACTCTGAATGATTGGCTATGAAAAGCCAACTAACATTTACTCCTGAGGTGCTCTCCTATTGCACCCTCTACAACCACTGTGATTATTATTATTTGACAATGCTGGTCATTTATGAACATTTGAACATCTTTTCCATGTTCTATTATAATCTCCACCCGGCACAGCCAGAAGAGGACTGGCCACCCTTCGTAGCCTGGTTCCTCTCTAGGTTTCTTCCTAGGGGGAGTTTTTCCTAGCCACCGTGCTTCTATGCCTGCATTTCTTGCTGTTTGGGGTTTTAGGCTGGGTTTCTGTACAGCACTTTGATTTATCAGCTGATGTAAGAAGGGCTATATAAATAAATTTGATTTGATTTTACATTTTGCTCCCTGTTGATCATGTGTCATATGGAATCTGAAAACAGTCAATATTTTCATGTTAATAGAAGAAATTGATGACTCACTCTTCCATATCATATTCCGTATAGCCTCCAAGTCACATTCACTTTATGGGAAATTCACCCAACAGCCCATCCCAAGAAGGCCTAGAAATTGCCCCTGCTCAACC
>NW_027016595.1:2411-50000 GCF_036934945.1 Oncorhynchus masou masou | reverse complement strand
CCCCTCTGGTGACACATTTTCAAAAAAGTGATGAGCGACAAATCTTGCGACTTTTTCTGGTGTTATTGGAGACTTTGAGACTCTGACGTGAAAGCACATATCGTTCTTACTCTTCTCAATGGGGCAGTGGGTGCTGCCGTGGGCCCCACCCATTCCAAAGCACTCACAGGCGGCCCAGTCCTCGTGCAGCAGTCCATCCTAGCTGCAGGCAGAGCAGGACATGTTCACCCCTCCTCGTCCAGACTGCAAATGAATCGCGCATGCGGGAAGCCGTGGCTGGCTGTTCCTGCCCTGGCTTACATAAATAAATAAAAATTAACCTGAATTAGGGCCAGACTAGTTACCATAATTATCGCGCATTGCCATTGACAGTTTTTTCTATTGTCTGTTTTTGGTCCATTTAGATTGTTAATGTAGATTGTATACAAAAAAAATGTTAAAAAAATGTCATGGTTAAAAATGTTAATGTTTTACTGTGACTTGTAGTAGGCTCCTAAATTGACCATAAGGTTAAAACCAAACCAAATTAAGAAAACAAACTAAAAAAAAGTTAAAGCAAAAAAATAAATAAAATAAAAAACGAAGTAACTCCGCCAGAGTGTCTCTTTTGGGTCACTTTTGCCCGTCTCAAGCCCAGATAAAGGAGGAGGGTTGGAATTGTGACATAAAAAAAAGAAAAGAATCGACAGAAGAAAGTTCATTTGTAGTTCTAAACATATTTAGGATGTTTTTTACTCAATTCTTGTCTCTCCCACAACGTTATTCCTCTCCCCTACAGCGTCCATCACAATTACATGCACATGGCCAATTATGCAAATTTGATGATGACATCATTTAGCGACTTCTAGCGACTTTTAGGACAGCCAATAGCTACTTTCCTTACTGAGGAGTTGGCAACACTGTCTGGGCTACAGGCGAGCGGTTTTCTGTATTGTAAAGTTGCAACCAAGGACACAAAGCCATACTAAATTTGTTTCTATGGCAGAGGGTGTGGTATAGCTAGGCCCCTCAAATGATACTAATGTAACAACCGCCTGAGCGCGCTGGACTTGAAACAACGATACAGATATAACAATGTAACATTTAATACATTATATGACCGGCATTAGTGCTCCCATGTCAATATCTCATGTGCATTCCACAAGCCATGTGAGTGTTTAAAAAACCCAGAAGAATCAAGCCCTATCTATGGGCCCTGGTCAAAAGTTGTGCACTACCTATTACGGGTGCAATTGGAGCTGCAACCCGGGAAGTCAAGGTTTAGGTCTGGGGAAGTGATTGCCTAGAGGAGCTGGTAACAAGGTAATCAGTTTGTGCATCTGCTAGTGTGTCTGCTGGAGGGGGAGGGGGGGGGTCATCATTCATCGGGGGGCTCGGGCAAAAACTCTGTTTACTCATTAACACTAATTGAGGCAATCTGTACATTATATTTTACACCTGCATGTTTATCTGGCACTCCGGCACGGAGTCGCCAGGTCAATTGCCGGGATAGGAGATTTTAGTTAACCATCAGCCAGCTGGAGAGAGAGAGAGAGAGAGAGAGAGAGAGAGAGAGAGAGAGAGAGAGAGAGAGAGAGAGAGAGAGAGAGAGAGAGAGAGAGAGAGAGAGGGGTAACTAAGCGATGTCAGGCTCTCGTCCGGTGGGATACCTTGCGGCTAGATGAAACATCCTGGCATTCGACGTCCCTTTTCTGATGAGGAGAAGAAAAAAACAAAACGTTTTTTTCTCTTGATTAAATTTTAAATGTAATTTGAGGACGAAAAGTTGTGTCTCTAGCAGACTTGGGAGGTTCTTTGTTTGCTCTTGATAAACAACCTTGACGTTAATTAAAGGTTCAATCACCCATCCGAGGGCAATGGACTGCCTTAATATCTTTCTTTATCAACACTCCAGACACAACCGAGGTTGCCCTTCCCCTTGTATTGAGACAAATAACCCCCTACCCATAGACGGTGCTATTGTGACCTGCCGGGATTTGAGCCCCCTGAGCTAAAGCCTAGACATCAGCCCGGGGAGCTAAAGAAAGTCTTCAGGCCACAGACAAGGTCAGTCATCACACCAGAATGGGTGACAGAACCACCTCTGTTACATTGGTACCACAGACTAAAGCCACAGAGCTAACATACAGATACTTCGCCAAGCCTCATTAGACTGTGAGAGCCTAATCATCAGCTTATTTTGTCAGTCCCTCTGTTTGTTATGCCATCACGGGCCATGGCATATGCTTAGTGACCACACCATTTGTCCCCATAGCCTGACGAGTCAGGTCATTGTCACTGTAGGAGCTACTGGTAGACAGCACAACTTCCCGTGGCTAAGTGACTTAGCTACACTAGTCTGCTGCAAATGGCTCATTCTTTAAAGAGGACACGCACTTGGCTTGTGCTCGGGCGCTTTGCTGTGCCACGGTCATCATTTAAACAGCATGCACAGCCTGTTCTCGAGAATAAACATGCGACTGATGGACCTTGATAGATAACCTTGTGAGTAGTGCACAATGTAGGGAATGTGGTGCCATTTGGGACACAACCCTAGTAAGATTTAGACCACAGAGACGAGTTGATGTGGCCATGATCATATTCAGGTTGGCTGGGAAAATTAACATTCACATCGTTGATATAGAGGTCATGAACATTCAATAGCATCATGTAGGCTATTGTTTATTCTTATTTCTTTTCTCACCAATGAAGGCTATAACCATGCCGAAGAGCATTGGCATTTGTTTGTCATGTTTTTAATTGTTTTTACCAAGACAACACCATGATCATTACACAGGTGCACCTTGTGCTGGGGGAAATAAAAGGCCATTTTAAAAAATGTGCCGTTTTGTCACACAACACAATGCCACAGATGTCTTTCAGGGAGCGTTCAATTGGCATGCGGACTGCAGAAATGTCTACCAGAGCTCTTGCCAGATAATGTAATGTTAATGTTTCTCTACCATAAGCAGCCTCTAATGTCGTTTTAGAGAATTTGGCAGTACGTCCAACCGGCCTTACATCCGCAGATCACATGTAACCAGAGGAGTGGGACATAGGCCACAATCAACAGCCTATTCAACTCAAGCTAACCTCTCAGGGGAGGTTATACTTTTATATCATACCTCCAAGACATGCTAACCTCGAACCATTACAATAACAGGGGAAGTTAGCATTTTATATCATACCTCCTTGACATGCTAACCTCTAACCATTACAATAACAGGGGAGATTAGCATTTTATATCATATATCCAAGACAAGCTAACCTCTCACCATTACAATAACAGGAGAGGTTAGCATTTGGGCGGGGGGTATGATATGTGTCCAACTTTCTCACTCATCTTATTCACGATTCATTCAGGATTATCTATTCTTATTTACAACAAAAGTGACTCCAAAATGACACTACATTATTTACTATTATTTTCTATTGGGCACAAAATAATCTGAAACACAACCAAAACAAACAGCAAAATGAATCCAACAAATGTGTAGTCACAAGCTTGATGTAGTCGCTATGTGCTATGAATATGGGACCAAAAATGTCAAGTTTTACTACTTGAAAACACATAAGTGAATGTGTTCCAATACCTTGGGATCCCTAAAATGGGATGACCATATACAAAAAAAATAGAGATGTTTCTAAAAGGTTCACCCGATGGATGAAACTATCTTCAAATTAAAGCTGACATCCTGCACTTTAGCATCTGTAGTATAGTTTCAAACCCTAAGTACTGGAGTACAGAGCCAAAACAACAATATGTATCACTGTCCCAATACCTTTGGAGCTCACTGTGTTGTTTAACTGTCAAGAGAAGGAACACTTCTCTCCCGACACTTAATGCCACAACATTTGCACAATCAAAATAATTGATCTACATTTAAAATTGTATTTTCTAATGATCTGTCGCTCAGTAAACATGCTTGGGCGAGAAGAATGGGCTTGGATCACGACATAACGACAGACGTCGTCAGCATTGGAATAATGATACAGACAGACAAAGTAGGCCGACAAAAACAACAGAAAAGAATTAGATTGAACAACAATGACCGAGCTATGGATTCTGATTCATACATGATGTTTGGAGAAGGGGAGACTTGTGCACTGAGATGAGTGAGTGCGTGTGTTGGTCTTGGGAAATGAGAGCAGATGGAGAGCGGCTTGCTCTAATCCAAACGTTGCAGCAGGGTCAACCGATACTCCGCCAGTTTCTTTACGGACAGAACAGTTATTTGGGCACACAGCGCTTCACACTGTCTGAGTGAAAGAGAGATGCGTGCTGGCAGATATTTTTATATATTTTTTCCGATCTCGGATAAATACAGAAAAATATTTGTCATAATCATATTCAGGAAATGATCCTTGTCCATTACGATGACTCATTTTGTCCGAGTACTCAACCCTTGGATAAAAGTGTCAGCTTTTTTTTAATGCAGTATTTAGACGAGAGATGCAAAAACCATCAAACCATTCTGCATAGCGTGAAAGCAAGGAAGACGGCGAAGGAAAAATCAAGCCAGCAGGAAGGTATGCATTGCTATGGTGGTTTCTGTAAACAAATCAACATCTGGTAGAAATCAACGCCTCGGCAGACGGATAATTCAAAAGCCCTGGATAATTCAAAAGCCCAGGATAATTCAAAAGCCCTGGATAATTCAAAAGACAATATGTCAGTCTGAAATAATGACTTACTCTGTAAATGCCAACAGTCTGTCATTTTACATATTTTACATAAAGTTGACGGTGGAAGTTTACATACAGTTAGGTTGGAGTCATTATAACAAAATGTTCAACCACTCCACAAATGTCTTGTTAACAAACTATAGTTTTGGCAAGTCAGTTAAGACATCTACTTTGTGCACGGCACAAATCATTTTTCCAACAATTGTTTACAGACAGATTATTTCATTCACAGTATCACAATTCCAGTGGGTCAGAAATTCACATACACTCAGTTGACTGTGCCTTTAAACAGCTTGGAAAACTCCAGAACATTATGTCATGGCTTTAGAAGCTTCTGATAGGCTAATTGACATAATTTGAGTCAATTGGAAGTGTACCTGTGGATGTATTTCAAGGTCTTTCAAACTCAGTGCCTCTTTGCTTGACATCATGTGAAAATCAAAAGAAATCAGCCAAGACCTCAGAAAAAAAAGTCAAGGTATTGGAGTGGCCATCACAAAGCCCTGACCTCAATCCTATAGAAAATGTGTACGCAGAACTGAAAAAGCGTGTGCGAGCAAGGAGGCCTACAAACCTGTCTCAGTTACACCAGCTCTGTCTGGAGGAATGGGCCAAAATTCACCCAACATATTGTGCGAAGCTTGTGGAAGGCTACCCAAAACATTTGACCCAAATGATACAATTTAAAGGCAATGCTACCAAATACTAATTGAGTGTATGTAAACTTCTTACCCACTGGGAATGTGATGAAAGAAATAAAAGCTGATATAAATCATTATCTCTACTATTATTCTGACATTTCACATTCTTAAAATAAAGTGGTGATCCTAACTGACTTAAGACAGGGAATGTTTCCTAGGATTAAATGTCAGAAATTGTGAAAAACTGAGTTTAAATGTATTTGGCCGAGAGTGTATTTATTCTTCCGACTTCAAATGTACACATTAGCATTTTTCTGCCACCACTAATCTCGAAATCGAATTCTATTGGTCATGTACACGTGTTTAGCAGATGTTATTGCCGTGTAGCGAAATGCTCGTGTCAGTGTCAGTAATGTTGACAGTATGACTCAGTATACCAGTTAAACAACTTGACCGAAAACGTGCATACAAATGTAGACGTGCCTACTGCGTAATATAATGAAGGTTGCTACATGCGATGGAATAAAGGCATCATAAAGACAGAATGAGTCAAATCAAGAACGTTCTACAAGGTAACACTCAAAGGAAAAGCATTCAGCACACATCTCAGAGACACACAATGTTCACACAGGGAATGAATGAAGGAATGCTCGATTTGTGCTCGACCTACACATGTTTGTGTGCATAGATTTTGCATGCAGTAATCCTATCGCCACGCCGCATGATATAGAAATCATGTTAGGTTTCTCTGTGTTCACACACAATAGTTAAGAGGGCTGGGCACGATATGCTTTTTGTTCGAATTCAGTTTTCTGCCACGCATGTTCAGAGTTCTGCGATGCATATCATGATTCTTTTAACATGCAGTTGTGTGCTGCATATCAACTCTGTTGTCTGTTACAGTTACTCTACGTGATCTGTGCATCTACATGACATCACTTGTGTTTTTTTGGCAATATATCCACGTTATAACATTTGAAGAGAGGGCAAGAGAGAGAGAGAGGGAATTTGTCATGGTGTTACAGTGTGCATGATTTCCAACCCGAGTGGTGAATTCAGGAAACAGAAGGAAAGGAATGATAGAGTAGGATAGAGGAGGAGGAGGAGGAGGAGAGAAGTTATAGGTTAGTGTCTTTCGGCACTAAAGGCTATGGTGAAGCAAGCCAAGGTCAGAGCTGGAGCCGAGGCTGGGTGAGAATCATTTTTTTGTGTATTCTGTCAACACCCACAACAATAAATATAAAATATGACTGAGTAAGCACCCTATTCAAGAGGAATCACAGGTGGGAAAAACAACTAGAGTCCTTAGAGAGTGTTGGAAAGTTGCTGCTAAAATAATAATAATAATAATAAAGAGTTGCTGTTTACTTACTGGACAAACATGCAATGTTACTACAATGTTCAAATGTTTTTACGATGTTATACTTCCACAGTGATACACATGTTTACTCTGTTGATGAACAAATGGGAGGTATAACACGGTTTGTGCTGTGTCCAAGAACTGTGTTGCGGAGATTAAATAACGCCAGACACATTTCTCATTTCTTTGTACGCCAAATGTTTCTTTCTTCGTTCTCCTTTAACACAATCAAACACCTTTCATGTCTCTAGCTGCAGTATATAGTCTAAAGCATCAGATATGTATTGTTTTCACTGATAAAAATAAAGTAAACAAATGTTGCCGTTTGTCTGCTTTAGATTAAAACAATGACATAAAAAAACGATCTTCAAATGACAAAGATAATTACCTTCCATATATCTTTGATACTTCCTAGTTCCGTCCACACACAATACCTAATGCCTGATGGAATAAAAACAATTCCTTGCTTTCCCATTGTGCTCGAAGCTCCTCGTCTTAAAGCCATACAAACAGAGGCCCAATTAAAAAATGTATATGTGCTTAAGACATAATTGCTTTCCCTCTGTCAAAGTTCTCTCTCTGTAAAGGAAGATCAGACGATAATACAATGCTGACAACGGGAAGAACAGTGAACTCCCTCAATGTAGGCTGTCTAATTTTGCAATCCAATTTTCGGGAGCGAGTGATTGAAATATCGCTTTGTTTGTTCTCATTGTCACCGCTGCTGTGCTACAAAACGTCTCGTCAGAATCCCTTTGCGGTGGTCTTTGATCTTGGTTTGGAAGAGCTCAAAAGGAGTGTTCTTTTAAACTGGGCCGGTCCGGGCTTAGCTTTTGATCTCGGGTTATCATAGGTGGCCTAATAATCAGGACACGAGATGGTGAGTGATCTGGCCAGTATGACACACAAAGAGATCCTCATCAACAGTTCTCTCCTGGGAGTCGAGAAGGGTCACTTGGTGATTGTGAGTGTTCTGATTGATCTCAACAAGGTCAGATGATTTTAGTTTGTTTGGCTTCAAAATATCCCCTAATGGGTTATACAATCCATGGTGTGGTTTGTAACTGAAAACTATAGAATAGCTTATTTTGTTCCAAAACAGCTTCCAAATCAGTAGCCCGGATGCAATCTTCTGCCGTTTTGCCCTTGAGTAAGGCACTAGACCCCACTAAACTGTTCCAGGGGTGCTTTACAACAGCTGACCGTGTATGTAAAACCCCTAGGGGGGTGTCTCGGGGGGGTTGGGTTGTGAGAAAAAATACATTACCATAGTGTCACGTTCTGACCATAGTTATTGTGTGTTTTCCTTGTTTTAGTGTTGGTCAAGATGTGAGTTGGGTGGGCATTCTATGTTGTGTGTCTAGTTTGTCTATTTCTATGTTTGGCCTGATATGGTTCTCAATCAGAGGCAGGTGTTAGTCATTGTCTCTGATTGGGAACCATATTTAGGTAGCCTGTTTTGTGTTGGGTTTGGTGGGTGATTGTTTCCTGTCTTTGTGTTCGCTGCACCAGATAGGACTGTTTTGCCACATTTGTTATTTTGTATTTGTGTTCATGTTTAGTTTTCTTATTAAAAAACATGAACTCTAACCACGCTGCATTTTGGTCCTCCTCTCCTTCGACGGAAGAAAGGCTTTACACATAGTCTTCTCTATGCTGTTGTATGAGCCATATTCTAACAACTGAGATAGTATTTTATAAGTCGGACAAGAAAGCATGCAGGCATAGAGGTGGTGTGGCTGAACAATCACAATCCTTATCATAGGACATGATTTTAACTTAGTGCTACTAGCTTAACCTAACAACCTAACATGCAAGCACTGCTATGATCAGGTCAACCCAGCCCAATGTGTTCCCCGTGGACTAGCACCAGATCATAGTATGACATAATTACAACCTAATACTAACATCACATCATTTAACAACCTAACATAACATCAATGGCACGGTCAGGTCAACCCAGAACATTAGTTTCCCCGTGGATGTACTTCAGTCACGTCGGTGACTCTCTGGGGACTTGCTACGGGGGATTAGGTTTTATATATATTTATAGAGTGGATCAAATACTTCACGCAAATTACTCTAGGTCACCTGGATTGGACCGTGTGATGCAGTTATGTTGATCAAATTGACAGCAGTGAGAAAGCAGGGTCATATTATCTTGGAACCTGACGGACGTCAATGGGCTGAAATGGGGAGGGGACAATTTGTATTTCCATTTTAAATTGTTGTCATTTAGCAGACGCTTTCATCGAGAGTGAATACAATTAGTGCATTCATCTTAAAATAGCTAGGTGAGACAACATATCACAATCGTAGCAAGGACGTTTTTACCCTCAAAGTGGTGGGGGAAAGTTCCTCTTGCTGCTCTGTGGGCAAGCACCACGGTCATAAAGATGACGTGGAGTTCGACTTGAAGCCAGTGGAGTGTGCGGAGGAGTGAGGTGACATGGGAAGAACTTGGGAAGGTTGAACACCAGGCATGCTGCCGGTATTCTGGATAAGTTGCAGGGGTTTGATGACATAAGTGGGGAGCGCAGGAAACAGAGAGCTACAGTGGTCCAGACGGGAGATGACAAGTGCCTGGAGTAGTACCTGCACCACTTCCTGTGTGAGGAAAGGTCGCACTCTACAGATGTTGTAGAGCATGAACCTGCAGGAGTGAGTCACTGCTTTGATGTTTGCAGAGAACGACAGGGTGTTGTCCAGGGTCACGCCAAGGTTCTACCTGAACTCGTCCAATAAGAAACTCGTGTTTTCATTTTCTGTTGAGAAACGTTTTGCTACGGTGTGCACTGATGAATAAGATCCTAGTAACAATCACAAAGCAGTGAATGTCTGGGGCGTGGGTCTTTTGGTACAAACTTCATAGCTCATAAAGGCATTATAAATGTGCTTATAATGAACTTTTTCAAAATTGTGTTTAAATGTGTGTGTGTTTGAATAGTTTACTAGAACAGCAGAACAGCGAGGGTAACAGAAAAACACATGTCTTGGTATCGTGAATCAAAAGAGAACAGTCAAATTGCAAGGTAGCAGCAATTCTCTGACAGACAATGAGGCCACCAGCTAAAGTCTCTGATCTCCCAAACCGCATCTCTATAAGGAGTTTGAACTCACTCGACATCCAGGACACTTCTCCAAAAATATTCTGTTTTCATTCTGACTTTTTATTTATTTTCTAGAGTAATGAAAATAAAGTACAGGCCCATCCAAGTCTATTCACGGCAGCATTGTATTGATTTCCATTTGGATGAGCTAAAGCAATCTTTAGAGTGTGATTATGAGAGCTAGTCCGTTAGTCCCTAGTTGTAAGAGGGCCTCAGTAATATAAGCACTGCATGAACTTTCTCTCCACAAAGGATAATTTAGTTCCGTGTCTATTTCTTGAGCCAGACACCAAGTCTCATACTGTTCTGATCAAAAGTAGTGCACTATACAGGGAATAGGCTGACATAAAACAGGCATTATTGGGGAAGGAGCTAGAGAAGACGATCCAGAGTGTGATGGAGAGGCGAACTCAATAGCCTATGCTCCCTGAGGAGCGGATGGGCCTCAGTAAAGAATGAGGCAAAAATGTCAACCTACTACGTTGTTGCATCTGCGTTGAATATAGCATGCATTTCTGCTTAGTTGACGTGGCCTACAATATCCAGACGGGGCCTACTTTGTCAAATAAAAGAATATAAAAAAGAGACGGGGGGAACATTTTCCCTCTGCATTTATCAAGAAATGCACTTCAGTTTGTTGTTTCTCGTGGAAAGGGAAAAGGTGGTAGTTCATTGTCATTTTTCCCCCTATGTACTGTCAGGTGAGTACGCTCACATCCCAAATGGCACGCTGTTCCCTGCATAGTGCAGGACTTTAAGTTGTTAGGGAACGGGGCGCCACTTGAGACGCGGCCTATGTTTCCCCCAGACACCTATGGGATATGAGAGCGGAGGAAAAAGAGCCGACAGTGGCTCACCACGTGGTGAACGACATCCACGGAAAGAAGCACGCGTAACCTTTAAAAAAAACATACACCTCTGCTGATTCTTGACGTTGTACACTGGCTGCAGAGGGCTTCTAAGCAGGGCAAGATCTTGGGCAGCTTGACTGACGTGTTTCAGATGTCTATGTTTTTTAGATCTCTTCCGTAGATTTTTGTGTCTCTCGGTGGTCAAAACTGAGGCAGCAGTATTTTGGTTTGTTTTTTTGTTCTTCTTCCAACTACAAAAATCATCTTCAAACTATATGGCTGCATCCTAAATGGCACCATATTATCTTATAGTATACTACTTTTGACAAGGTGTCATAGGGACAAGAAAGGGAGTGAGTGAGTAATCCTTCGTTTTTACAGCTACAGGGCATTCCTTTCCCCTCTTCCTTTTTCAATGTAGTAAATGGAAAATATCATGTGTAACAATGTTCAGGTAACCTTAGCAAAATTAGCTAATTATCAAAGTCAATGTCTTTTTCATTTTAAAAGTAACGCAATTATTTTGTACAAAGGGACACTTTTTAAATGAGCTACTTTTTACTTTTACTTGAGTCGTTATTTTTACACCAGTCATTTTTCAATATCCTGTCACAATACTTCTATTTGAGTAGGACACTTCAATACTCCTTCCACCCCTTCACAAAATACAGTATTCGAAAAGGATAGAATGTCCTGGTTATTTTAATTAACTTCAGTGAGATGAATGAGCAACAAAGGCATACAAAACTGGTTACTCATTCAGTTTGATTAGCTAAATGTAGGAAGGAATGTCCCAGTATAGATCTAGGAGTTTCTGCCAAACTCCAACAATGACAGAGATGAGTGAGGTCTAAACTGTGCCTTCATAGCTTACATTGGAAGATGCACTCCTGTGTGCCAGTAAGAGTAGGGTGAATTTACCCCTAGACACTGATCCTGAGTCAGTTTGCAATTCCCCCATGAATGGTTAAGGTCCAGACTGTGGGAGGGGAAGATTATCCTAGATCTGTACCTAGGGGAAACTTCCACTAGGACTGTGCCCGAATGTTTGTGGTAACATTCCCTACAGCAAGGACATATTACAGCCCCAAAGGTTTAAGGTTCAAATCTCACTTTCTTTCCCTCCTCCTGGCCTGCTAACCCATCTAATTCCACACTGTCTGAACAAAGTGGAGTTCTGTTCTTAAAAAATTAAAAAAGAACATGCACTCTTATGTCTGAATATTGGCTGATTAATGCCTACTTACTGCATTGGACATTCTGCAGATACTCCCAAGCATGCACACGTAATCTAACCAAATCTTACATAAACCTTTCAATCCACAACTGGCTGATGTGGGCATAGTACAAGGAGTACAGTAGCAAGACTCTCTCCCCCAGTACATGAGATGGTATGTGTCCCAAATGGCACCCCATTTCCTACACAGTGCACTTCTTTTGACCAGGGCCTATATATAAAGGAATAGGGTGCTATTTGGGACATAACCATGGAGATGGCATCGGGACACTTAGGGAATTGATTGAATCCCTCGAGGACTCTTGAGAGGATCACAGTGAAGCGCACTCAAGCGCTGGTGCATCGCATCAGTGAGGTGGTGGGGGGGAAAGTCCTGAAACATGTCTCCAAAAACAGGAGAGAGAGAGAGAGACAGAGAGAGAGGGGGAGAGAGAGAGAGAGAGAGAGAGAGAGAGAGAGAGAGAGAGAGAGACAGAGAGAGAGAGAGAGAGAGAGAGAGACAGAGAGAGAGGGAGAGAGAGAGAGACAGAGAGAGAGAGAGAGAGAGAGAGAGAGACAGAGAGAGAGAGAGAGAGAGAGAGAGAGAGAGAGAGAGAGAGAGAGAGAGAGAGAGAGAGACAGAGAGAGAGAGAGAGAGAGAGAGAGACAGAGAGAGAGAGAGAGAGAGAGAGAGAGAGAGAGAGAGAGAGAGAGAGAGAGAGAGAGAGAGAGAGAGAGAGAGAGAGAGAGAGAGAGAGACAGAGAGAGAGGGAGAGAGAGAGAGAGAGAGAGAGAGAGAAAATTTTGAGTACCTTGCGGCGGCTAACGCTCAAGACGACTGGAAAAAGCATGACCCGGTCCCTAATTAAATAATCAAAAATCCAATTCAATCTCGTCCCTGTCTCTGTTTACTTCCATTGTGAAATAACTATAATCCTTAGAGACATAGCCATACCCAATAAAGGTTATCCATAAAAAACAATAGCAAAAAACAATTGCCTAGTATGCTATGTTAATGACATGCTTATTCGTGTGGAAAGTATACTTCATGATGGTGAAATGTAAATTGTTAGCAAATATTGCAGCGAGGACAGAGATGCTGATAATACTGCCTCGTGGGTCATAACGCCAAGCACGTGTAATCTGTGGTACCCGGAACCAAGCAACAAAGTTCTGATATGTTCTTGAAACATCCCCACTGGGGCCACCATACAAAATGTATGCATATAGACTGTAGCTGTAAGTCTCTTTGAATAAAAGCATCTGCTAGATGGCATGTATTATAAAGGAAGAAACAGTCTAATTACTGCACCTTTTAACATGAAACAGTATGGCAACAGCTCGAAGACTCCTTGTGCTACACAGATTACAATATCCGAGTTTGACTTGCTAATTATGACAAACTGCACGCTGTCGTGTCGTAAACGTTCCTTTCTGAGTGAAAACTCTTATAACTGAGCCTGAGAGGAGGCGGCGGGAGTTTTTCAGTTCTGACACATTCACAGTATTATCTGAGTCTCGCCAATAATGTTCCTGTCATATCAATTTATTATCAAAGGAAGGGAGAGAAAGAGAGAGAGAGTGACGGGGGGGGGGGACGTGTGTCTCGATCGGACGTTCCTTTTAAACCAATCAATCTTCATTGTAACTTCCAAGGTCACTGCCACAGTTAATATTCCCGTTAATTTGGATGAAAACACAAACAAGTGTGTCGTCTAATTATGAGGGCTGCTGCCGCAGCCGTTGCAGAGGTTGTGCAATGGTCGGTCAAACAGATGGCTAGTTAGCTAGCGGACGCTTCTCCCCTTCCAAGCATCTTCGGCAAATGGAGTAAAAATAGAAACCTCTCCTGGAGGAGTGGACTGTCCGACGCATCTCTTTCCCCAAGAGGGCTCCCTGTCTTTGGGGGAGTGAAATTGATTGCAGGGCTCCCCCCCCTGATGGACAGCTGTCAGTGGAAAATGTATTGCCTTTTGCTGTCGAGCCAGGATATCTATCACTATTAGGCTGTTATGGAGATGTGGCACTTGTGCTGCGAAGCACCTTAACCCCTGCAAATACCTGCCGTCAGCGCTTCCACTAATATCAAAATCAGAGCCTGCTATAGATCTAAGACGAGTGAGACTCGGGGGGACGGAGTTGTTGTTTGGGGTATGACTACCGTTGACACATTTGTTATTGTTACTGCCAACGCAAAGAAAAGCAGGCTTTCCTCAAGTCTTGGGCAGAAGAATGACTTGGAAACTAACTTCAAGTTTGTTGTTGTGCTCGATTTCATATGCAGGAAGAAGAATCTGTGTTAGTGGTACAGACAGTGTTGGTCTTGAATAACTGGAGGACTAAGTTGCTATAATAGAGTGCAAGCTATTTACGTAGGTGTTTGGTATTGAAACACACTGTACACTGTGGGCTAATTGACTAAATACCACGAGTCAACACTGTGTCCAAATTAGGACAGCATCACATGTCCATAGAAGCTGTGTCAGCCATGTGACTTTCCTAATGTGGACAACGTACTCCTACCTATACCGTAGATAACTCGGTCACACACTATCTGTGCTCTTTGTCGTCTCTCAACTCTCTCAAGCACTACCTCTTTATCTCATTAAAGTCATTATGTCATTTGACTGTGTTTAGTGCCTGACTTTAACGCTTGCAACTCTTTGCCCAATTACTCCGTCAAGGCTCTGCCAGGGAGGGACCAGCCTTGACCTCTGAACTTTGATCCACTGCTCTCTAAAGCAGTGCCGGAGAGAGGCACTCCTGGTTGGGTTGGCGTCTGGGCTGGACCTACCTCCACCCCTACCCGCCAACACGGACACACCACGAGACCGAGAACCCCCCCCCCCCTCTCAGGGTAAAATTACAGTCTTCAGCCACCTGAGTCCGACGCAAATGTCAGCAATTCACTGGTTCATGAAGGGGAGGGGAGTGAAATGTCAAGTTATGCTTTTTAAAACTAATTGCCTTCAGTGTCTTTCAAGAAACGAGAGTCTTTGGTAACGGCGCTGATTAAAGGAGGAGGCTGAATGCGTTTCCATCTCCGCCTTCCCCACCCGTCAGCCTGATGAGCAGATGGGTATTAATAAACTTGGGGAAAACATCCAGAATGTGTGGCTGTAAAATAAGGTAACATTATACCTGGTGCACAGTGCCCACGCACTGCACTATGTGGTATGATCATCTCTGCTACTCTGTTGTCTCCTTGTTTCCTAAGCTGTGCTACAAGCTACAACTCAAGTAATGATCATTTTGAGCTGCACATGGTTTTATTCTCATTACGAACACATGTAACATGATTGAAATATGTTGCGAAGATGTTACGAATCCCTTTTGGCCCGACAGTCTAGGGGGGGTGGTAATGAGACCAGTAACATAACTCAGGCAAATTATAATAGTGACAAAGTAAAAGTGAACGAAATAACCAGGACAACTTAAATGTACCGTCAAACTCAAGGTTTATTTGAAAACACACGGTAATGGGGGGGGGGAGCAGGAAAAGGGGCTGAGCTGGACCCAAGGAAAGAAACAATAAGTATTCAAAAACACCCCTAAGCAAGACTAGCCTACTTTAACAACAGCTAACTAACTAACCAAAAATACAGTGGGTGGTCCGCCCAGTTCTAACTAGTGTATTTAACAAAGTCTACCTATGGGTAGTGTATGCCCATGGGCGACTTGGCTTGGTTCCCCCTTTTCCCACCAGCAAACAAACACCATAACCAAAAACAATACTCACAGGTGATGTCAAAGTGCTATGGAGGTGCTCAAACAAAAGAGAGGTTAATACACAAAGAGAGAGTGAAACACAGAGACCTACAGACCTGGCATTTAGATAGAGATTGGGCTCTAGAGCAAACAACTGACAGTGTTTTTAAACCAAGGGAAAGGGACTGTGATAGGGTAGGAAACAGGAGGAGGTGTGTCTTCTGATTGATGATTGGATTGGTGACTGATTGGGGAGTGATGATTTTCACCTGTGAGAGAAAAGAACACAGGATACACACACACACACACAGGATACACACACAGGACACTGGTGTCCGTAACAGAAGATGTTAGTCCAATAGACGGGTTGGTTGTTCAGCGACAATACCGACGCGAGTGCAACTATGGGGCAAAACAGATGGGGTTGGCTTAACAGTGCATTTGGAAAGTATTCAGACGCCTTGATTGTTTACATAAATATTCTGACCCTTTACTCAGTATTTTGTTGAAGCACTTTTGGCTGAGATTATAGCCTTGAGTCTTCTTGGGTATGACGCTACAAGCTTGGCACACCTGTATTTGGGGAGTTTCTCCCATTCTTCTCTGCAGATCCTCTCAAGCTCTGTAAGGGTGTATGGGGAGCATCGCTGCACAGATATTTAAATGTCTTTCCAGAGATGTTTGATCAGGTTCAATCCAAGCTCTGGCTGGGCCACTCAAGAACATTCAAAAACTTGTTCCGAAGCCACTATTGTGTTATCTTGTTGGAAAAAGGTGAACCTTTGCCCAGTCTGAGGTCCTGAGTGCTCTGGAGCAGGTTTTTCATCAAGGATCTCTCTGTACTTTGCTCCATTCATCTTTCCCTCGATCCTGACTAGTCTCTCAGTCCCTGCCGCTGAAAAACATCCCCACATCATGATGCTGCCACTACCATGCTTCACCGTAGGGATGGTGCCAGGTCTCCTCCTAAACTGTGGAAGCTTGGCAAACTCCAAGCGGGCTGTCATGTGCCTTTTACTGAGGAGAGGCTTCCGTCTGGCCATATAGTCCTGAATGGTGTGTCACGACTTCCGCCGGCATTCGGCGGCGTTCGGCGGTCAACGTCCCCGGGTCTTCTAGCCATCGCTGATCCACCTTTCATTTTCCATTTGTTTTGTCTTGTTTTCCCACACACCTGGTTTACATTCCCTCATGACTTGTGGTGTATTTAACCCTCTGTTCCCCCCATGTCTGTGTGTGAAATCGTTTGTTGTAAGTGTTTGTGCACTCTGTCTGTTCGCAACGAGTTATTTTTTACCCATATTTTGTTGCTCTGGGTGCCATTGGTTGTGCATGTTAAACTGCTCCGGTTATTGCCCAGTTCTGCTCTCCTGCACCTGACTTCCCTGCAGCCAGTCAAGCACCTCTTACATGGTGGAGTGCTGCAGAGATGGCTGTTCTTCTGGGAGCTTCTGGAGCTCTGTCAGAGGGACCATCGGGTTCTTGGTCACCTGCCTGACCAAGGCCATTCTCCCCCGATTGCTCAGTTTGGCCAGGCGGCCAGCTCTTGGAAGAGTCTTGGTGGTTCCAAACTTCTTCCATTTAAAAAGTATTGTGTTCTTGGCCACTTTGTTCTTGAGGACCTTCAATGCTGCAGACATTTGTTAGTACCCTTGCCAAGATCTGTGCCTCGACACAATCCTGTTTTGGAGCTCCACAGATGATTCCTTCGACCTCATGACTTGGTCTTTGCTCTGACATGCACTGTCAACTGTGGGACCTTATATAGACAGGTGTGTGCCTTTCCAAATCATGTCCAATCAATTGAATTTACCACAGGTGGACTCCAATCAATTTGCAGAAACATCTCAAGGATGATCAATGGAAACAGGATGCACCTGAGCTAAATTTCAGGTCTCATAGGAAAGGGTCTGAATACTTATGTAAATATTTTTGGGGGATTTTTATAAATTAGCAAACATTTCTATAAACCTGTTTTTGCTTTGTCATTATGGGGTTTTGTGTTTAGATTGATGAGGAAAACAATTAATGTGATACATTTTTAAATAAGGCTGTAAAGTAACAAATTGTGGAAGAATCAAGGGGTCTGAATACTTTCCGAATGCATTGTAGATATTAACAACATGTAATCTATATTTTTATCTCTAATGTTTATTGAAAACATAAATACATTTGCACAATGAGCACTTGTCTCTCAAAGACATTGTTACGGTTTTTGGTTAGCTAGCTAGCGAATATCAGCCATATTAGCTATATTTACATGAAATCAGTAAAAAAAAAATGAAACAAGACATGGTATCAAAAAACAAGACGAAACTAGCAGAAACAAGCCACAATTCCCCACATGGCAGTTTGTCATTCTTGCTATCAATCTGGCCATCCAGAATCACAACATGCTGCCTTCTTCTCCATGAAATCAATCTTAGAACAACCCTTCATTACAATGTAAAATGTTCCTTGTTCTGACTCTTAGGTCAATATGGAAATACACTTCATGACCAAAAGTATGTCGAAACCTGCTTGTCGAACACCTCATTCAAAAATCATGTGCATTAATATGGAGTTGGTCCCCCCTTTTGCTGCCATAACAGCCTCCACTCTTCTGCGAAGGCTTTCCACTAGATGTTGGAACATTGCTGCAGCGACTTGTTTCAATTTAGCCTCAAGAGCATTAGTAAGGTTGGGCGCTGATGTTGGGCGATTAGGCCTGGCTTGCAGTCCTCATTCCAATTCATCCCAAAGATGCTCGATGGGGTTGAGGTCAGGGCTCTGTGCAGGCCAGTCAAGTTCTTCCACACTGATTTCGACAGACCATTTCTGTACGGACCTCATGTTGTGCACATGGGCGTTGTCATGCTGATACAGGAAAGGGCCTTCCCCAAACTTTTGCCACAAAGTTGGAAGCACAAAGTCAACTAGAATGTCATTGTATGCTATAGCACTAAGATTTCCCTTCACTGGAACAAAGGGAACCATTAAAAACAGCCCCAGACCATTATTCTTCCTCCACCACACTTTATAGTTGGCAATATGCATTGGGGCAGGTAGTGATCTCCTGGCAGCCGCCAAACCCAGACGCATCCGTCGCACTGCCAGATGGTGAAGCGTGATTCATCACTCCAGAGAACACGTTTCCACTGCTCCAGAGTCCAATGGCAGTGAGCTTTACACCACTCCAGCCGATGCTTGGCATTGCGCATGGTGATCTTAGGCTGCTCGGCCATGGAAACCCCTTTCATGAAGCTCCCGACGAACAGTTCTTGTGCTGATATTGCTTCAAGAGGCAGTTTGTAACTCGGTAGTGAGTGTTGCAACCAAAGACAGAGGATTTTTAAGCGCTGTGTGCTTCAGCACTTGGGGGTCCCGTTCTATGAGCTTGTGTGGCCTACCACTTCGCAGCTGAGCCATTGTTGCTCCTAGACATTCCCACTTCACGATAACAGCACCTACAGTTGACTGGGGCAGCTCTATCAGGGCAGAAATTTGATGAACTGACTTCTTGGAAAGGTGACATCCTAACTTAATCCATCCTAACTTTGGATTTCACCTTATTTTAACATTCTGTCATAAAGAACAGATTTGTTTTCCCACCTCTAGAGGTTAAATAGAAAAAATATACACAATACTACAATAAGTGCCTATTAAGTGCTAAATAAACTAACTCGGTTGACCCTAACAGGAGGACACAAGGAATATGACATGGGAAGTGGAAGCTTGACGTGTGCAAAAGGGAATGGCAATTGAAGGAAAGCTTCACAAAAACATTTAAATTGTTTAAACATTTCCAGGGTTGACATGTTATTCTCGACCCACTCAGTTTTCACCACAAAACACCAGAAAATGGCCAGAATTCTTTTGACTATAAGATGTTCAATGTTTCTTGCGAATATATATCTATTTTTAAAGGATATTATTAAAACCAGAGTTCAGTTCATGTAACAGGGTCGATTTTAACATGAAGGACTCACTAATCACATGAAATAATTCATCTTCAGACGTGTCTTTGTCAAAGCCTCAAAATAACTAGGACTTTACAATGGAGAAAATTCTTGATCTTTTTTGGGGTTAAATGGGTTAGAATCTTCCTAAATGTCACTGAGGGTGCACAGAGGGTGAAGTCTTTATTCATTCATAATACAAATCTGATTTATTGAATTCTCCATGTGTTCTATATGAAAGGGCACGTCATTTAATATAACAGGCTTTAAAGTACAATACAGGTGCACAGTTTATACACAAAATATCAAAGGCTATCTTTTTGTGGAATGACCCAGGTCACATTTATCAAGGACCCTTTGGAAAATTACATTCAACAAAAATATACACGCAACATGCACCATTTCAAAGATTTTACTGAATAACAGTTCATATAAGGACATCAGTCAATTGAAATAAATTCCTTAGGCCCTAATCTATGGATTTCAGATGACTGGGAATACAGATATGCATCTGTTTGGTCTCAGATACATAATAAAAAGTATGGGTGTGGATCAGAAAACCAGTCAGTATCTGGTGTGACCACCATTTCCCTCATGCAGCACGACATCTCCTTCGCATAGAGTTGATAAGGCTGTTGATTGCGCCTGTGGAATGTTGTCCCACTCCTCTTCAATTGCTGTGCAAAGTTGCTGGATATTGGCGGGAACTGAAGCACGCCGTAGTACACGTCAATTCAGGCCATCCCAAACATGCTCAATGGGTGACATGTCTGGTGAGTATGCAGGCCATGGAAGAACTGGGACATTTTCAGCTTTTAGGAATTGTGTACAGATCCTTGCAACATGGGGCTGTGTATTATCATGCTGATAATCATGCGGTCATGGCGGTGGATGAATGGCACAACAATGGGCCTCAGGATCTAACCACGGTATCTGTGCTTTCAAATTGCCATCGATAAAATGCAATTGTGTTCATTGTCCATAGCTTATACCTGCCGATACCATAACCCCACTGCCACCATGGGGCACTCCGTTCACAACACTGGCATCAGCAAACCGCTCGCCCACACGCCATCTGCACGTTACAGTTGAAACCGGATTCATCCGTGAAGAGCACACTTCTCCAGCGTGGCAGTGGCCATCGAAGATGAGCATTTGCCCATTGAAGTCAGTCACGACGCTGAATTGCAATTAGGTCAAGATCCTGTTGAGTACAATGAGCATGCCAATGAGCTTCCCTGAGACGTTTCTGACAGTTTGTGCACAAATTCTTTGCTTGTGCTTGTGCAAACCCACAGTTTCATCAGCTTTCTGGGTGGCTGGTCTCAGATGATCCTGCAGGTGAAGAAACCGGATGTGGAGGGCCTGGGCTGGCGGAATCAAACCCACCACACTGGCATTGCAAGTGCCACGCTCTACCAAGTGAGCCACAAAGGTCAAATCAGCTTCTCGATATGCCACACCTGTCAGGTGGATTTCTTATCTTGGCAAAGGAGAAAGGATCACGAACAAGGATGTAAGCATATTTGTGCACAACATTTGAGTGAAATAAGCTATGAAACATTTCTGGGATCTTTTATTTCAGCTCATGAAACATGGGAGCAACACTTTACATGTTGAGTTTATATTTTTGTTCAGTTACTGTCCCAAAATCATACTCTTCTGTGAACAGAAAGTCAACTATTGACTAAAACACACATTTAGATTTCCATGAGTCTATTTCCAGTGGGGAAAAACAGGTTGAAACTATGTTTTTTCAAACGGCGAAACTAGCTGAAAAATGTCATCCAAGCAGTTGACCACTGGTTTGTAACGTACAATAAAATCACACTCCAGTCTGCATCTAGCCTGAGTGAGTTCTTAATTAACCTCTTGAAACTCCCCATCCCGGATCCGGGATTGTGACTAAGCCTCAGGCTCATTAGCATAACGCAACGTTAACGATTTCTGAAAATCGCAAATCGTTTGCTCTCAAGCTTAAGATTTTCAAAATATGCTTTTGAACCATAGAAATTGACTAATTTGTGTAAGAGTATGCAAAGCTAGCATAGCATTTTGTGTAGCATGTAGCACGCAACATTTTCACAAAAGCCAGATAACCAAATAAATAAAATCATTTACCTTAAGAGCTTCGGATGTTTTCAATGAGGAGACTCCCAGCCACATACCAGATGCGCAGTGTTTCCTGAAAGCGTCTGTGTGTAGGAGAAATCGTTCCGTTTTCTGCGCCTGGCTAACAGTGCGGTCACCTACAACGTGAAACTTTTTCCGGATTAACTACATAATATCGATAAACATGGCAAACGTTGTTTGGAATCAATCCTCAAGGTGTTTTTTCACATATCTCTTCATTGACATGCAGTTCGTGGAAGCTTGCTTCTCTCTCTGTGTCCCATGGAAAAATACTGGCAGGTGACTTTTGCGCACCAATTTCGGCGCAGGACACCGGGCAGACACGTGGTAAATGTAGTCTCTTATGGTCAATCTTCCAATGATCTGCCTACAAATACGTCACAATGCTGCAGACACCTTGGGGAAACGACAGAAAGGGCAGACTCATTCCTCTTGCGTTCACAGCCATATAAGGAGATCATGAAAGACAGAGCCTCAAAAATCCTTGTCATTTCCTGGATGCCATGTCAACTTGGTTTTGCCTGAAGCTCACGTTAAAGGCCACGCACAGAGAAGATATTTGTATTTCTGGACACGTCAGAGTGTTTTCTTTCGAACAGTAGCAATTATATGCATAGTCGAGCATCTTTTTGTGACAAAATATCTTGTTTAAAACGGGAACGTTTTTCTTCCAAAAATGAAATAGCGCCACCATAGGTGTAAGAGGTTAACTATTTCAATAAATAAAACTGTGAAGGACCTCGGCGTTACTCTGGACCCTGATCTCTCTTTTGAAGAACATATCAAGACCATTTCAAGGAAAGCTGTTTTCAATCTACGTAACATTGCAAAAATCAGAAACTTTCTGTCCAAAAATGATGCAGAAAAATTAATCCATGCTTTTGTCACTTCTAGGTTAGACTACTGCAATGCTCTACTTTCCGGCTACCCGGATAAAGCACTAAATAAACTTCAGTTAGTGCTAAATACGGCTGCTAGAATCCTGACTAGAACCAAAAAATTTGATCATATTACTCCAGTGCTAGCCTCCCTACACTGGCTTCCTGTCAAAGCAAGGGCTGATTTCAAGGTTTTACTGCTAACCTACAAAGCATTACATGGGCTTGCTCCTACCTATCGCTCTGATTTGGTCCTGCCGTACATACCTACACGTACGCTACGGTCACAAGACGCAGGCCTCCTAATTGTCCCTAGAATGTCTAAGCAAACAGCTGGAGGCAAGGCTTTCTCCTATAGAGCTCAATTTTTATTGAACGGTCTGCCTACCCATGTCAGAGACGCAAACTCGGTCTCAACCTTTAAGTCTTTACTGAAGACTCATCTCTTCAGTGGGTTATATGATTGAGTGTAGTCTGGCCCAGGAGTGGGAAGGTGAACGGAAAGGCTCTGGAGCAACGAACCGCCCTTGCTGTCTCTGCCTGGCCGGTTCCCCTCTTTCCACTGGGATCCTCTGCCTCTAACCCTATTACAGGGGCTGAGTCACTGGCTTACTGGGGCTCTCTCATGCCGTCCCTGGAAGGGGTGTGTCACCTGAGTGGGTTGATTCACTGATGTGGTCATCCTGTCTGGGTTGGCGCCCCCCTTTGGTTGTGCCATGGCAGAGATCTTTGTGGGCTATACTCAGCTTTCTCTCAGGATGGTAAGTTGGTGGTTGAAGATATCCCTCTAGTGGTGTGGGGGCTGTGCTTTGGCAAAGTGGGTGGGGTTATATCCTTCCTGTTTGGCCCTGTCCGGGGGTGTCCTCGGATGGGGCCACAGTGTCTCCTGACCCCTCCTGTCTCAGCCTCCAGTATTTATGCTGCAGTAGTTTATGTGTCGGGGGGCTGGGGTCAGTTTGTTATATCTGGAGTACTTCTCCTGTCCAATTCGGTGTCCTGTGTGAATCTAAGTGTGCGTTCTCTAATTCTCTCCTTCTCTCTCTCTTTCTCTCTCTCGGAGGACCTGAGCCCTAGGACCATGCCCCAGGACTACCTGACATGATGACTCCTTGCTGTCCCCAGTCCACCTGGCCGTGCTGCTGCTCCAGTTTCAACTGTTCTGCCTTATTATTATTCAACCATGCTGGTCATTTATGAACATTTGAACATCTTGGCCATGTTCTGTTATAATCTCTACCCGGCACAGCCAGAAGAGGACTGGCCACCCCACATAGCCTGGTTCCTCTCTAGGTTTCTTCCTAGGTTTTGGCCTTTCTAGGGAGTTTTTCCTAACCACCGTGCTTCTACACCTGCATTGCTTGCTGTTTGGGTTTTTATGTTGGGTTTCTGTACAGCACTTTGAGAAATCAGCTGATGTACGAAGGGCTATATAAATATATTTGATTTGATTTTGATTTTGAATTTCAAATCGAAATCAAACACAGATTTTGTATATTTAAGACCCAGTGTTGATGACGCCATAGCGACTTACATTCAGTTCAGATCAAGCAACAGGAGCTCCTTTGAGACCCGACACTTCTCACGTCTCATTGAGGAATCTCACATGGAGCTGGAGGCTTTAACGTGCGCTGAATCAATACATTGCATTGATTTGATGTGTTTAAGAGTGCATTTTTACTACAGCCCTCCAAGTGTGTCTTATGGGCAAGGGAAGAAGCACTTAGCGAGATGTGCTAAAACAGCACTGGGCAAATCTGCTGTTTTCATAGCTTCCGGGCAGGAAATAACCCATTTAAGAGCAAGAGGTATATTGTGCTACCATTACATTTGTCGTACCACACATATTGTCATAACTCCGACTCGAGGGGAATCTAATAAACGCGCGGCGGTGTGCTGTTTCTGTCCTTGAACCATTTATTTCGTACACACGATCATACAGACAGACAGTGATGAGACCTACACTAGGCCTGCATCTAGGCCTCAACCATTCTACACACAATAGGACATTTTCAGAGTTGAGATAAGTGGACTTAGTTCATGAAACCTTGGTTTCAGTCGTTTCGTGCACGTTATGACACCGTAGCTGTTCCCGTTTCACAATGAGTGTTAAAAACCCACCACGGCATTCCCAAAACGGTCTGCTTTGAAAAGGTCTGAAGAACATGGTGAACGGCCTAGATAATTAGTCTGCGACACAGTATGGCGCCGACTCCCTTGTGTTTACCCCGTGCGGATGTGAAGACAATGCCAATTTGATGCCGGGTCGCTGCAACAGCACCGCAGCACAAATACCACTCACGTTCATATGCAAGTGATTGCTTTCTTTCTTTCCATCTCATCCCTCCTTTTCCGTCTCTATAGAGCAACTGATTTGTTTTTCTTGACAAATGTATATGGTTCAAGTGATGAGGTAATTAATTAGAGATTAGGGGGACTTTTGGTGGGTAAAGTCTGTCTCTCCTGAGCCTCTGAGCGTAGCGAAGGATTTCATTTTTTTGATGTTTGGGAGGCGACATTGACACAGCTCTTTTCTCACAGTTTCTATTCTGCCCTCTTTGTGCCTGATTGGTTCAATGCCCCTTTACATGACCTCTGACTCATGATGTCACATAATCCCAACAGGATGTAAGTGCAGAGAGCGAGAGAAATGGCCTTCATTCTGATCTGAGTTAACTGTATAATAGGAACCTTTTTCATTCTTGTCTCATTCGCAGTAGGGCTGTGATGATACCAGTGTCACAATATTTTTTCCACATTATTCATTACATATTAAAAGTAACAACAGTGCCGCAGTGGAAAAGACCTATAAGAAACATACATGTTCAGTAATTCTCCTGTTGTGGACCTGGTTGTAGCCTAGATTGAAGATAATGATTGGGGCTGTCTTGGTGATGTGCTCGACAGTAAGTGGAATATAACAGCGGGCTGGTTATGAGATCTTTCCTCTCTGATCCAAGCCAGCGCTGTGTTCTACACTCTTTGAAGTCTCAAAAGCCGTACAAATCACATTGGTTTAAAGCTAACACAAAAAATACAGAAATGATGAAGATAGACAGTGGGGGAAAAACTCTTACTGCAATTTAGAATGGGTATTTCATCATGGCATAATAACTCAACATTGGGAAGAAGGTGAAGTCATATTTATTTTGACCCCGTTCAGATTTTTTATTGCTTTGCACAGAAATGTACCTTAATAAAAGGAATATTTCACTCACCCCAAAATATTGTCATGTTTGTTTTCTTTAGTCAACTTTTGATACATTAACAAAAATGTTTACATGTCAGCAGTCAAGTTTTCAATATATACAGCACTTTCAAGAAGTGAAAACTTGATTGCTGACATGCAAAACATTTTGGGGCTGTATCAACTGTGGACGAATGAAGAAAAAAATACGATTTTGGTGGTGGATTATCCCGGTAACTTTGTCAACTTTGAATAGTTCACGTTTGTCTTAGAGGGGCGGGGACAGAAATACAAGTTAAGAAATTAGCATAATGTCAGCCATAGTTTCAGCCAGAGTATTCTGACAGGAAGTCAGTCAAATCAGGGCTTAAGCAGAGGAAAGAGGAGGAGCCCGTCAATCAGCTCCTGACACCTCTATGACACCTTTCCACATGGTCAATGAACTGGAGTGGGCCTCTCGATGGTGGGGGACGTTGGAAGATAGGTATGGTATTGCACACATTTCTCTTAATCTGCACTACTCAAATAAGAGAAACTGGGGAAATTGGAACCCGGCCTCTTGAACTTTTGTCCTTCACTTCGACTGTTCTAGGCAAACGACGCTAGGCAAACGACTGTTCTAGGCAAACGATGCTAGGCAAACGACTGTTCTAGGCAAACTATGAAGTACAAATGAAAACGTTCTTATTGAAGACACGGGGAGTCTTTTTGTCGTAGGACTTCATTTTGTTTTTAATCTGTCCTCGGTGACTCTGTCTCAGTGTGGACATCATACCCTCACCATATTCAATTCTCAGCATTTACTGAGTGGGATGTTGGGATATGTGCTCAAAGAAACACTTGCTTATTTATAAAGTCCAAATTGCTGTGTCTGACTGTGACGGTTTTGTAAAGGCACCTTGCCATTCTGTTGAATGTCTTCCCAGAGACAGTAAATAAGACATTCAAAAGCACTGTATAAGTCAAGTTGTTGAACTCCACTACCGCCCAACCGGGCTCTTTGTCATCATTATGCAAATGCCCCAGGAGGATTTAAAGCGGTCAGCCATGCGAACAGCTCCCATCGCTGACGAATAAAACATCCTGTAACCTTTCAGCATTACAATAATGTCCCTCAAAGGTCGCCTGTGCTGTGTTATCAGAATTAAACCGTCCTCTCGCTGCACTGTCAGTATCACGCGAAGAGCCTTCAGCATTGAGATCAGAGCTAGAGAGGGAATACAGAATGTTGCATCGGCATAGTTCTGTTGAAGCATCTGAAGTGTCTGGTGTTTCTACACTCAACAATATGTTGGATCACAACAGTCCGTGGGCTTTACACATAGCCCATTGATACAGTGGTCCATTTTAGGACAGACTCAGAGTCACAAGGAGTTGGTGTCAGTGACTCGGGCGTGTCAGAGTCACAAAGGCTGTACATTGAGGAAGGGAATTATTCTGCTTTCCTGGGCAGTATATGATATGTCTGCCTGGCTTTTAAACGATGATGATCTTTATTTCAATGGGAAGGAGCCTTCAACCTTGGTTTTGTATTTCTGTATTCCTTAAATTGTCATGTCCATTTCATTCATGTCAAAATTAATGTAGCTGATATATTCATGATATTTATCATTGAGAATTGGCCTTTGTGAAGTCAAAGAAAGAAAATATTTGAAGGTTCTTGACCAGTCATTAATTTGTTTCATTGTAACATTCTTCGCAAAGGAATATTGCATTAAAAGGGGAAAAGAGAGAGATCTCTGCTGATCAAGACTCAAAGGTAAAAAAAAAACGAAGAAAAATAACATCCATTAGGACCAAAGCAATAGAGGTTTTTTTGCTGAATGAAAAGTCACACAAGTATAAACTAGACAATATCTCAACACACCAGTACGCTTTGACAAACTGGCTGGTGGAAGGGAGGGAAAACCAAAGGCTTGGCCCGACCGCGGAGATGCCTTCTATGGAACAGAGGTGCTTTGTCAGAGCTGATGTTTCACAACAGGGAATCGGAACACCAACTTCCCACAGGTTTTTCTGCATAGGGGCCAAAGTGACTAAAATCTCTCTCTGTGTGTGGTAGGTATGGCACACAATGGAAGCTATGTCACAGTGAATGCCTTTCACAACAGGGAATCGGTCTATTCGGGACTCCAGGTATTACTGCAGAGCGGCCAATGTGACTCAAGTCTCTCTCTCAGTGTGAGGCAGGTATGGCACACAATGGACGCTATGTCACAGTGATACTTCCATTCAGGGGACTTTGTTCCCCCTGACTTATCTTAAGAGAACCAGCTGTGAACTTTGATAAAGGCTCAGATGGTCATATTGGAACCTGCAGGTTTTTGTGGGTATGTCTTAAAAACATAATTCTGCCTGCTTTAAAAGCCATGTGTCAGAATCCTTGTCAGTTGACTGCCCCAGACTCACTTCAGGATTTTGTTTGCAGGGAAATGGAGGGTAGAGAGTGAAAAAGTGAGATTGTAGTTAAAAATGTAAAATTGAAGTTTGATGCAGGGGCCTCCAAGATGAATATCTGTGACAGCTGTTAAGAGTTTGCACAGCCGGACATACGTGACCAATGAATGGGAGTAATCTGCCAGCTATTCACTATTGAAAAGAGTTAGCAGCACTTCCCTCCGTGCCAAGCAGATGACTGAATGGGCGACGACAAGTGTCTCTCTCTGCCTTGTCTAACCATGACCTGATCTGAAGAGCCCTGTAACTCTTAATCCCTTTCAAACTAACAGGTATTTTCACAATAGGCTGTTGGTGCAATTTACGCAGTCAATTCAAACCTGAACAAGAACAGTAGCATTTCTGAGTTGGTTTTGACAAAAGTCCTCAAGAGACTCAAGTGTATAGTACTGTCTTTGGTTTTGTCTGCGTCCTCCCAGTCCGACAAAGACAAACGGCAAAAAACTAGAAAGACGCATTAACATTATCAAACCCACAGTTGCACCAAAACACAACCAGGATGAACAATCATTGGCAATCTTGTCCCCTACCAACTGGCACGATAGACTATGAAATAACACATATGGTATCATGAAGTAACCAAAAAGTCTTACATTTTTATTTGTTTAACACTTTTTTGGTTACTACATGATACCAGATCTGTTATTTCATAGTTTTGATGTTTTCACTACTATTCTACAATGTAGAACATGGCAAAAAAAGAGAATAACCCTTGAATGAGTAGGTGTGTACAAACCTTTGACTGGTACTGTACAAACAGAGAGATGGGAAAGGGAATGGTTGATTGTTGGTTTGTTTTGTAATGTTAAATTAATGGAGTCTGGGCCATAATGACTCTGAGGCGCTGTGACAGATTTTTTTGCGTTCCCTGATTATGTGGTGTTTGTGCTCTGAGAGTAGTAATTAGTCAGTAAGCTCTCTCCCTAGCTGCATGGAAGCTGGGCTGTTTCCCATAAAACCACAGTGAGAGAGAAATATATATATGACAGAGGTCAAACGTTTTCTGTAAGTCTTCACAAGGTTTTCACACACTGTTGCTGGTATTTTGGCCCATTCCTCCAAGCAGATCTCCTCTAGAGCAGTGATGTTTTGGGGCTGTTGCTGGGCAACACAGACTTTCAACTCCCTCCAAAGATTTTCTATGGGGTTGAGATTTGGAGACTGGCTAGGCCACACCTGGTCCTTGAAATGCTTCTTACAAAGCCACTCCTTCGTTGCCCGGGCGGTGTGTTTGGGATCATTGTCATGCTGAAAGACCCAGCCATGTTTCATCTTCAATGCCCTAGCTGATGGTAGGCTTTGTTACTTTGGTCCCAGCTCTCTGCAGGTCATTCACTAGGTCCCCCCTTGTGGTTCTGGGATTTTTTCTCACCGTTCTTGTGATCATTTTGACCCCACTGGGTGAGATCTTGCATGGAGCCCCAGATTGAGGGAGATTATCAGTGGTCTTGTATGTCTTCCATTTCCTAATAATTGCTCCCACGGTTGATTTCTTCAAACCAAGCTGATTACCTATTGCAGATTCAGTCTTCCCAGTCTGGTGCAGGTCTACAATTTTGTTTCTGGTGTCGTTTGACAGCTCTTTGGTCTTGGCCATAGTGGAGTTTGGAGTGTGACTGTTTGAGGTTGTGGACAGGTGTCTTTTATACTGATAACAAGTTCAAACAGGTGCCATTAATACAGGTAACGTGTGGAGGACAGAGTTTCTTAAAGAAGAAGTTACAGGTCTGTGAGAGCCAGAAATCTTGCTTGTTTGTAGATGACCAAATACTTATTTTCCACCATAATTTGCAAATAAATTCATTAAAAATCCTATAATGTGATTTTCTGTATTTTTTTTCTCATTTTGTCTGTCATAGTTGAAGTGTACCAATGATGAAAATTACAGGCCTCTATCATCTTTTTAAGTGGGAGAACTTGCACAATTGGTGGCTGACTAAATACTTTTTTGCCCCACTGTATATATATATATACAGTTGAAGTCAGAAGTTAACATACACCTTAGCCAAATACATACTCTGTTTTTCACAATTCCTGACATTTAATCCTAGTAAAAATTCCCTGTCGTAGGTCAGTTAGGATCACCACTTTATTTTAAGAATGTGACATTTCAGAATATTAGTAGTGAGAATGATTTATTTCAGCTTTTATTTCTTTCACCACATTCCCATTGGGTCAGAAGTTTACATACACTCAATTAGTATTTGGTAGCATTGCCTTTAAATTGTTTAACTTGGGTCAAACATTTTGGGTAGCCTTCCATAAGCCTCCCACAAAAGGTTGGGTGAATTTTGGCCCACTCCTCCTGACAGAGCTGGTGTAACTAAGTCAGGTTTGTAGGCCTCCTTGCTTGCAAACGCTTTTACAGTTCTGCCCACACATTTTCTATAGGCATGCTACCTTCAGAATTTTGGAAATTGCTCCAAAGGATGAACCAGACTTTTTGTTTCTGAAATTTGTTTCTGAGGTCTTGGCTGATTTCTTTTGTTTTTCCCATGATGTCAAGGAAAGAGGCACTGAGTTTGAACTGTATATACAGTTGAAGTCGGAAGTTTTCATACACTTAGGTTGGAGTCACTAAAACTCGCTTTTCAACCACTCCACAAATTTCTTGTTAACAAACTATAGCTTTGGCAAGTCGGTTAGGACATTGACTTTGTGCATGACACAAGTAATTTTTCCAACAATTGTTTACAGACAGATTATTTCACTTATCACTATATCACGATTCCAGTGGGTCAGAAGTTTACATACACTGGGTTTTTTTTGCCTTCTCTTGCCAGCAAGCTGGCTAGCAAGCTGCCCACCAGTTCTGGTTTGTATGGAAGCAACCATGTCAATAAATATTATGTAGAGTTAGGGGTTCAGCCAAACTCTTTTTCTTTTGCAAAGGTAGAAACAGCCAAAATAGTCAGTATGCTGGCAGAGCTTAAATGCTCCAAAACCACAGGCCTGGATAATATTCCTGCAAGTTTTCTTATAGCTTCTGCTGATTAAATGTACCCTTGTATTATGCATATCGTTAATCTCTCTCTTGAACAAGGTACCTTTCCCAGGGACATGAAACAAGCTAAAGTATAAGAAAGTGATAAAGTCTGACCCTGGAATTTATAGGTATCTATCGTCGTTGTAACATCAAAGATCCTGGAGAGAGTTGTACATGAGCAAATGTAAGAATATGTTAACAAACAGGGTCTAATATATGATTTTTAGTCAGTTTTAGAAAAACAAACTCCACCGATTCATGTCTACTTTACTTGACTGACTTCATCAGGAAAGAGATTGATGAGGGAAATCTGTGTGGAATGGTACAGCTTGACCTACAGGCCTTTGATACAGTTAACCACTGTCTCCTAATCTCCAAACTGGAGGCACTGGGGTTAAGCTACAGAAGGCCTTTGATACAGTTCACCACTGTCTCCTAATCTCCAAACTGGAGGCACTGGGGTTAAGCTACAGAAGGCCTTTGATACAGTTCACCACTGTCTCCTAATCTCCAAACTGGAGGCACTGGGGTTAAGCACCTTTGATACAGTCAACCACTGTCTCCTAATCTCCAAACTGGAGGCACTGGGGTTAAGCTACAGAAGGCCTTTGATACAGTTAACCACTGTCTCCTAATCTCCAAACTGGAGGCACTGGGGTTAAGCTACAGAAGGCCTTTGATACAGTTAACCACTGTCTCCTAATCTCCAAACTGGAGGCACTGGGGTTAAGCTCAGAAGGCCTTTGATAAGTCAACCACTGTCTCCTAATCTCCAAACTGGAGGCACTGGGGTTAAACTACAGAAGGCCTTTGATACAGTCAACCACTGTCTCCTAATCTCCAAACTGGAGGCACTGGGGTTAAGCTACAGAAGGCCTTTGATACAGTTAACCACTGTCTCCTAATCTCCAAACTGGAGGCACTGGGGTTAAGCTACAGAAGGCCTTTGATACAGTTAACCACTGTCTCCTAATCTCCAAACTGGAGGCACTGGGGTTAAACTACAGAAGGCCTTTGATACATTCAATCACTGTCTCCTAATCTCCAAACTGGAGGCACTGGGGTTAAGCTACAGAAGGCCTTTGATACAGTTAACCACTGTCTCCTAATCTCCAAACTGGAGGCACTGGGGTTAAGCTACAGAAGGCCTTTGATACAGTTAACCACTGTCTCCTAATCTCCAAACTGGAGGCACTGGGGTTAAGCTACAGAAGGCCTTTGATACAGTTAACCACTGTCTCCTAATCTCCAAACTGGAGGCACTGGGGTTAAGCTACAGAAGGCCTTTGATACAGTTAACCACTGTCTCCTAATCTCCAAACTGAAGGCACTGGGGTTAAGCTACAGAAGGCCTTTGATACAGTTAACCACTGTCTCCTAATCTCCAAACTGGAGGCACTGGGGTTAAGCTACAGAAGGCCTTTGATACAGTCAACCACTGTCTCCTAATCTCCAAACTGGAGGCACTGGGGTTAAGCTACAGAAGGCCTTTGATACAGTTAACCACTGTCTCCTAATCTCCAAACTGGAGGCACTGGGGTTAAGCTACAGAAGGCCTTTGATACAGTTAACCACTGTCTCCTAATCTCCAAACTGAAGGCACTGGGGTTAAGCTACAGAAGGCCTTTGATACAGTCAACCACTGTCTCCTAATCTCCAAACTGGAGGCACTGGGGTTAAGTAGTATCCCTCCAGGCTGGGTAGAGTCCTATTTATCAGGAAGGGAGCAAGTAGTAGAGGTTAATGGTTTACTGTCACAGGCAAAACCAATGAGTTGTGGCGTTCCACAGGAGAGCGTGTTTGGGCCTCTGCTGTTTTTATTGAATATTAATGATATGAAAGATGCGTGTTCTTGTCGTATTTTTCTTTATGTGGATGACTCTACACTTCTGGTGTCTCACAAAGTAAAACTATGTTTGAGAGCATACTTAGCACAGAGCTTACTAACATTAGCAAATGGCTTGGAGATAATAAGCTATCTCTGCACTTAGGGAAAACTCAAGCAATTATTTTTGGATCCAGACCTAAATTGTGTGGTTCGTCTGAAATCAGAGTGGAGTTAGGGGGTGAGGTGCTGCCTACTAGATCAAAAAATGGATCCTTGATGGAAGCTTGGGAGGTGTGAGCATGGCCAATTAATTAATTAATTAATTTTATTCCACCTTTATTGAACCAGGTAGGCTCGTTGAACAAGTTCTCATTTACAACTGCGACCTGGCCAAGATAAAGCAAACCAGTGCGACACAAACAACAACACAGAGTTACACATGGAATAAACAAACATACAGTCAATAATACAGTAGAAGAATTCTATATACAGTGTGTGCAAATGAGGTAAGATAATGGCGGTAAGGCAATAAATAGGCCATGGTGGCAAAGTAATTACAATATACCAATTAAACACTGGAGTGATAGATGTGCAGAAGATGAATGTGCAAGTAGAGATACTGGGATAACAATAAGGTGCTAGGGTAGGTTAATGCCAGGACTAAGTTTTTGTCTAGAAAGTCCAAGCTGTTTGATAAGGACTCCATGAAAGTGCTAGCTTTACTGCCCTCATTCAATGCCATTTTGACTACGCTAGTACTTCCTGGTTTGGGGGCTTACTAAACTTATGAAGGGGAAGCTCCAGATAGCCCAGAATAAGCTGATCAGGGTAGTATTGAAGGTGAGTCCACGTACTCACATAGGCAGGAGCTGCTTTCAGGAACTAAACTGGCTGCCTGTTGAGACTAGGGTGTCCCAGATTAGACTAGGTCTGGTTAACAGGAGTGTTTATGGTCCTGCCTGTTGAGACTAGGGTGTCCCAGATTAGACTAGGTCTGGTTAACAGGAGTGTTTAAGGTCCTGCCTGTTGAGACTAGGGTGTCCCAGATTAGACTAGGTCTGGTTAACAGGAGTGTTTAAGGTCCTGCCTGTTGAGGGTAGGGTGTCCCAGATTAGACTAGGTCTGGTTAACAGGAGTGTTTATGGTCCTGCCTGTTGAGACTAGGGTGTCCCAGATTAGACTAGGTCTGGTTAACAGGAGTGTTTATGGTCCTGCCTGTTGAGACTAGGGTGTCCCAGATTAGACTAGGTTTGGTTAACAGGAGTGTTTATGGTCCTGCCTGTTGAGACTAGGGTGTCCCAGATTAGACTAGGTCTGGTTAACAGGAGTGTTTATGGTCCTGCCTGTTGAGACTAGGGTGTCCCAGATTAGACTAGGTTTGGTTAACAGGAGTGTTTATGGTCCTGCCTGTTGAGACTAGGGTGTCCCAGATTAGACTAGGTCTGGTTAACAGGAGTGTTTATGGTCCTGCCTGTTGAGGCTAGGGTGTCCCAGATTAGATTAGGTCTGGTTTACAGGAGTGTTTATGGTCCTGCCTGTTGAGACTAGGGTGTCCCAGATTAGACTAGGTCTGGTTAACAGGAGTGTTTATGGTCCTGCCTGTTGAGGCTAGGGTGTCCCAGATTAGACTAGGTTTGGTTTACAGGAGTGTTTATGGTCCTGCCTGTTGAGGCTAGGGTGTCCCAGATTAGACTAGGTCTGGTTTAGAGGAGTGTTTATGGTCCTGCCTGTTGAGGCTAGGGTGTCCCAGATTAGACTAGGTCTGGTTAACAGGAGTGTTTATGGTTCTGCCTGTTGAGGCTAGGGTGTCCCAGATTAGACTAGGTCTGGTTTAGAGGAGTGTTTATGGTCCTGCCTGTTGAGACTAGGGTGTCCCAGATTAGACTAGGTCTGGTTAACAGGAGTGTTTATGGTTCTGCCTGTTGAGGCTAGGGTGTCCCAGATTAGACTAGGTTTGGTTTACAGGAGTGTTTATGGTCCTGCCTGTTGAGACTAGGGTGTCCCAGATTAGACTAGGTCTGGTTAACAGGAGTGTTTAAGGTCCTGCCTGTTGAGGCTAGGGTGTCCCAGATTAGACTAGGTCTGGTTAACAGGAGTGTTTATGGTCCTGCCTGTTGAGGCTAGGGTGTCCCAGATTAGACTAGGTCTGGTTAACAGGAGTGTTTAAGGTCCTGCCTGTTGAGACTAGGGTGTCCCAGATTAGACTAGGTCTGGTTAACAGGAGTGTTTATGGTCCTGCCTGTTGAGACTAGGGTGTCCCAGATTAGACTAGGTCTGGTTAACAGGAGTGTTTAAGGTCCTGCCTGTTGAGGCTAGGGTGTCCCAGATTAGATTAGGTCTGGTTTACAGGAGTGTTTATGGTCCTGCCTGTTGAGACTAGGGTGTCCCAGATTAGACTAGGTCTGGTTAACAGGAGTGTTTATGGTCCTGCCTGTTGAGGCTAGGGTGTCCCAGATTAGACTAGGTTTGGTTTACAGGAGTGTTTATGGTCCTGCCTGTTGAGGCTAGGGTGTCCCAGATTAGACTAGGTCTGGTTTAGAGGAGTGTTTATGGTCCTGCCTGTTGAGGCTAGGGTGTCCCAGATTAGACTAGGTCTGGTTAACAGGAGTGTTTATGGTTCTGCCTGTTGAGGCTAGGGTGTCCCAGATTAGACTAGGTTTGGTTTACAGGAGTGTTTATGGTCCTGCCTGTTGAGGCTAGGGTGTCCCAGATTAGACTAGGTCTGGTTAACAGGAGTGTTTAAGGTCCTGCCTGTTGAGGCTAGGGTGTCCCAGATTAGACTAGGTCTGGTTAACAGGAGTGTTTATGGTCCTGCCTGTTGAGGCTAGGGTGTCCCAGATTAGACTAGGTCTGGTTAACAGGAGTGTTTAAGGTCCTGCCTGTTGAGACTAGGGTGTCCCAGATTAGACTAGGTCTGGTTAACAGGAGTGTTTATGGTCCTGCCTGTTGAGACTAGGGTGTCCCAGATTAGACTAGGTCTGGTTAACAGGAGTGTTTAAGGTCCTGCCTGTTGAGGCTAGGGTGTCCCAGATTAGACTAGGTCTGGTTAACAGGAGTGTTTATGGTCCTGCCTGTTGAGACTAGGGTGTCCCAGATTAGACTAGGTCTGGTTAACAGGAGTGTTTATGGTCCTGCCTGTTGAGACTAGGGTGTCCCAGATTAGACTAGGTTTGGTTTACAGGAGTGTTTATGGTCCTGCCTGTTGAGACTAGGGTGTCCCAGATTAGACTAGGTCTGGTTAACAGGAGTGTTTATGGTCCTGCCTGTTGAGACTAGGGTGTCCCAGATTAGACTAGGTTTGGTTTACAGGAGTGTTTATGGTCCTGCCTGTTGAGACTAGGGTGTCCCAGATTAGACTAGGTCTGGTTAACAGGAGTGTTTATGGTCCTGCCTGTTGAGACTAGGGTGTCCCAGATTAGACTAGGTTTGGTTTACAGGAGTGTTTATGGTTCTGCCTGTTGAGGCTAGGGTGTCCCAGATTAGACTAGGTCTGGTTAACAGGAGTGTTTATGGTTCTGCCTGTTGAGACTAGGGTGTCCCAGATTAGACTAGGTCTGGTTAACAGGAGTGTTTATGGTTCTGCCTGTTGAGACTAGGGTGTCCCAGATTAGACTAGGTCTGGTTAACAGGAGTGTTTAAGGTCCTGCCTGTTGAGACTAGGGTGTCCCAGATTAGACTAGGTCTGGTTAACAGGAGTGTTTAAGGTCCTGCCTGTTGAGACTAGGGTGTCCCAGATTAGACTAGGTTTGGTTTACAGGAGTGTTTATGGTTCTGCCTGTTGAGGCTAGGGTGTCCCAGATTAGACTAGGTTTGGTTTACAGGAGTGTTTATGGTCCTGCCTGTTGAGACTAGGTGTCCCAGATTAGACTAGGTTTGGTTTAGAGGAGTGTTTATGGTCCTGCCTGTTGAGGCTAGGGTGTCCCAGATTAGACTAGGTCTGGTTAACAGGAGTGTTTATGGTCCTGCCTGTTGAGACTAGGGTGTCCCAGATTAGACTAGGTCTGGTTAACAGGAGTGTTTATGGTCCTGCCTGTTGAGACTAGGGTGTCCCAGATTAGATTAGGTCTGGTTAACAGGAGTGTTTATGGTCCTGCCTGTTGAGACTAGGGTGTCCCAGATTAGACTAGGTCTGGTTAACACAGGAGTGTTTATGGTCCTGCCTGTTGAGGCTAGGGTGTCCCAGATTAGACTAGGTCTGGTTAACAGGAGTGTTTATGGTCCTGCCTGTTGAGACTAGGGTGTCCCAGATTAGACTAGGTCTGGTTAACAGGAGTGTTTAAGGTCCTGCCTGTTGAGACTAGGGTGTCCCAGATTAGACTAGGTCTGGTTAACAGGAGTGTTTATGGTTCTGCCTGTTGAGGCTAGGGTGTCCCAGATTAGACTAGGTCTGGTTAACAGGAGTGTTTATGGTCCTGCCTGTTGAGACTAGGGTGTCCCAGATTAGACTAGGTTTGGTTTACAGGAGTGTTTATGGTCCTGCCTGTTGAGACTAGGGTGTCCCAGATTAGACTAGGTTTGGTTAACAGGAGTGTTTATGGTCCTGCCTGTTGAGGCTAGGGTGTCCCAGATTAGACTAGGTCTGGTTAACAGGAGTGTTTATGGTCCTGCCTGTTGAGACTAGGGTGTCCCAGATTAGACTAGGTCTGGTTAACAGGAGTGTTTATGGTCCTGCCTGTTGAGACTAGGGTGTCCCAGATTAGACTAGGTTTGGTTAACAGGAGTGTTTATGGTCCTGCCTGTTGAGGCTAGGGTGTCCCAGCTTAGACTAGGTTTGGTTTACAGGAGTATTTATGGTCCTGCCTGTTGAGACTAGGGTGTCCCAGATTAGACTAGGTTTGGTTTACGGGAGTGTTTATGGTCCTGCCTGTTGAGACTAGGGTGTCCCAGATTAGACTAGGTCTGGTTAACAGGAGTGTTTAAGGTCCTGCCTGTTGAGACTAGGGTGTCCCAGATTAGACTAGGTTTGGTTTACAGGAGTGTTTATGGTTCTGCCTGTTGAGGCTAGGGTGTCCCAGATTAGACTAGGTCTGGTTAACAGGAGTGTTTAAGGTCCTGCCTGTTGAGACTAGGGTGTCCCAGATTAGACTAGGTCTGGTTAACAGGAGTGTTTATGGTTCTGCCTGTTGAGACTAGGGTGTCCCAGATTAGACTAGGTCTGGTTAACAGGAGTGTTTATGGTTCTGCCTGTTGAGACTAGGGTGTCCCAGATTAGACTAGGTCTGGTTAACAGGAGTGTTTAAGGTCCTGCCTGTTGAGACTAGGGTGTCCCAGATTAGACTAGGTCTGGTTAACAGGAGTGTTTAAGGTCCTGCCTGTTGAGACTAGGGTGTCCCAGATTAGACTAGGTTTGGTTTACAGGAGTGTTTATGGTTCTGCCTGTTGAGGCTAGGGTGTCCCAGATTAGACTAGGTTTGGTTTACAGGAGTGTTTATGGTTCTGCCTGTTGAGGCTAGGGTGTCCCAGATTAGACTAGGTCTGGTTAACAGGAGTGTTTATGGTTCTGCCTGTTGAGACTAGGGTGTCCCAGATTAGACTAGGTCTGGTTAACAGGAGTGTTTATGGTTCTGCCTGTTGAGACTAGGGTGTCCCAGATTAGACTAGGTCTGGTTAACAGGAGTGTTTAAGGTCCTGCCTGTTGAGACTAGGGTGTCCCAGATTAGACTAGGTCTGGTTAACAGGAGTGTTTAAGGTCCTGCCTGTTGAGACTAGGGTGTCCCAGATTAGACTAGGTTTGGTTTACAGGAGTGTTTATGGTTCTGCCTGTTGAGGCTAGGGTGTCCCAGATTAGACTAGGTTTGGTTTACAGGAGTGTTTATGGTCCTGCCTGTTGAGGCTAGGGTGTCCCAGATTAGACTAGGTTTGGTTTAGAGGAGTGTTTATGGTCCTGCCTGTTGAGGCTAGGGTGTCCCAGATTAGACTAGGTCTGGTTAACAGGAGTGTTTATGGTCCTGCCTGTTGAGACTAGGGTGTCCCAGATTAGACTAGGTCTGGTTAACAGGAGTGTTTATGGTCCTGCCTGTTGAGACTAGGGTGTCCCAGATTAGATTAGGTCTGGTTAACAGGAGTGTTTATGGTCCTGCCTGTTGAGACTAGGGTGTCCCAGATTAGACTAGGTCTGGTTAACAGGAGTGTTTATGGTCCTGCCTGTTGAGGCTAGGGTGTCCCAGATTAGACTAGGTCTGGTTAACAGGAGTGTTTATGGTCCTGCCTGTTGAGACTAGGGTGTCCCAGATTAGACTAGGTCTGGTTAACAGGAGTGTTTAAGGTCCTGCCTGTTGAGACTAGGGTGTCCCAGATTAGACTAGTTCTGGTTAACAGGAGTGTTTATGGTCCTGCCTGTTGAGGCTAGGGTGTCCCAGATTAGACTAGGTCTGGTTAACAGGAGTGTTTATGGTCCTGCCTGTTGAGACTAGGGTGTCCCAGATTAGACTAGGTTTGGTTTACAGGAGTGTTTATGGTCCTGCCTGTTGAGGCTAGGGTGTCCCAGATTAGATTAGGTTTGGTTAACAGGAGTGTTTATGGTCCTGCCTGTTGAGGCTAGGGTGTCCCAGATTAGACTAGGTCTGGTTAACAGGAGTGTTTATGGTCCTGCCTGTTGAGACTAGGGTGTCCCAGATTAGACTAGGTCTGGTTAACAGGAGTGTTTATGGTCCTGCCTGTTGAGACTAGGGTGTCCCAGATTAGACTAGGTTTGGTTAACAGGAGTGTTTATGGTCCTGCCTGTTGAGGCTAGGGTGTCCCAGATTAGACTAGGTTTGGTTTACAGGAGTATTTATGGTCCTGCCTGTTGAGACTAGGGTGTCCCAGATTAGACTAGGTTTGGTTTACGGGAGTGTTTATGGTTCTGCCTGTTGAGACTAGGGTGTCCCAGATTAGACTAGGTCTGGTTAACAGGAGTGTTTATGGTTCTGCCTGTTGAGACTAGGGTGTCCCAGATTAGACTAGGTCTGGTTAACAGGAGTGTTTAAGGTCCTGCCTGTTGAGACTAGGGTGTCCCAGATTAGACTAGGTCTGGTTAACAGGAGTGTTTAAGGTCCTGCCTGTTGAGACTAGGGTGTCCCAGATTAGACTAGGTTTGGTTTACAGGAGTGTTTATGGTTCTGCCTGTTGAGGCTAGGGTGTCCCAGATTAGACTAGGTTTGGTTTACAGGAGTGTTTATGGTCCTGCCTGTTGAGGCTAGGGTGTCCCAGATTAGACTAGGTTTGGTTTAGAGGAGTGTTTATGGTCCTGCCTGTTGAGGCTAGGGTGTCCCAGATTAGACTAGGTCTGGTTAACAGGAGTGTTTATGGTCCTGCCTGTTGAGACTAGGGTGTCCCAGATTAGACTAGGTCTGGTTAACAGGAGTGTTTATGGTCCTGCCTGTTGAGACTAGGGTGTCCCAGATTAGACTAGGTCTGGTTAACAGGAGTGTTTATGGTCCTGCCTGTTGAGACTAGGGTGTCCCAGATTAGACTAGGTCTGGTTAACAGGAGTGTTTATGGTCCTGCCTGTTGAGGCTAGGGTGTCCCAGATTAGACTAGGTCTGGTTAACAGGAGTGTTTATGGTCCTGCCTGTTGAGACTAGGGTGTCCCAGATTAGACTAGGTCTGGTTAACAGGAGTGTTTAAGGTCCTGCCTGTTGAGACTAGGGTGTCCCAGATTAGACTAGGTCTGGTTAACAGGAGTGTTTATGGTCCTGCCTGTTGAGGCTAGGGTGTCCCAGATTAGACTAGGTCTGGTTAACAGGAGTGTTTATGGTCCTGCCTGTTGAGACTAGGGTGTCCCAGATTAGACTAGGGTTGGTTTACAGGAGTGTTTATGGTCCTGCCTGTTGAGGCTAGGGTGTCCCAGATTAGACTAGGTTTGGTTAACAGGAGTGTTTATGGTCCTGCCTGTTGAGGCTAGGGTGTCCCAGATTAGACTAGGTCTGGTTAACAGGAGTGTTTATGGTCCTGCCTGTTGAGACTAGGGTGTCCCAGATTAGACTAGGTCTGGTTAACAGGAGTGTGTATGGTCCTGCCTGTTGAGACTAGGGTGTCCCAGATTAGACTAGGTTTGGTTTACAGGAGTGTTTATGGTCCTGCCTGTTGAGGCTAGGGTGTCTGAGATTAGACTAGGTTTGGTTTAGAGGAGTGTTTATGGTTCTGCCTGTTGAGACTAGGGTGTCCCAGATTAGACTAGGTTTAGTTTACAGGAGTGTTTATGGTTCTGCCTGTTGAGACTAGGGTGTCCCAGATTAGACTAGGTCTGGTTAACAGGAGTGTTTAAGGTCCTGCCTGTTGAGACTAGGGTGTCCCAGATTAGACTAGGTCTGGTTTACAGGAGTGTTTATGGTCCTGCCTGTTGAGACTAGGGTGTCCCAGATTAGACTAGGTCTGGTTAACAGGAGTGTTTAAGGTCCTGCCTGTTGAGACTAGGGTGTCCCAGATTAGACTAGGTTTGGTTTACAGGAGTGTTTATGGTTCTGCCTGTTGAGGCTAGGGTGTCCCAGATTAGACTAGGTCTGGTTAACAGGAGTGTTTAAGGTCCTGCCTGTTGAGACTAGGGTGTCCCAGATTAGACTAGGTCTGGTTAACAGGAGTGTTTATGGTTCTGCCTGTTGAGGCTAGGGTGTCCCAGATTAGACTAGGTCTGGTTAACAGGAGTGTTTATGGTTCTGCCTGTTGAGACTAGGGTGTCCCAGATTAGACTAGGTCTGGTTAACAGGAGTGTTTATGGTTCTGCCTGTTGAGACTAGGGTGTCCCAGATTAGACTAGGTCTGGTTAACAGGAGTGTTTAAGGTCCTGCCTGTTGAGACTAGGGTGTCCCAGATTAGACTAGGTCTGGTTAACAGGAGTGTTTAAGGTCCTGCCTGTTGAGACTAGGGTGTCCCAGATTAGACTAGGTTTGGTTTACAGGAGTGTTTATGGTTCTGCCTGTTGAGGCTAGGGTGTCCCAGATTAGACTAGGTTTGGTTTACAGGAGTGTTTATGGTCCTGCCTGTTGAGGCTAGGGTGTCCCAGATTAGACTAGGTTTGGTTTAGAGGAGTGTTTATGGTCCTGCCTGTTGAGGCTAGGGTGTCCCAGATTAGACTAGGTCTGGTTAACAGGAGTGTTTATGGTCCTGCCTGTTGAGACTAGGGTGTCCCAGATTAGACTAGGTCTGGTTAACAGGAGTGTTTATGGTCCTGCCTGTTGAGACTAGGGTGTCCCAGATTAGATTAGGTCTGGTTAACAGGAGTGTTTATGGTCCTGCCTGTTGAGACTAGGGTGTCCCAGATTAGACTAGGTCTGGTTAACAGGAGTGTTTATGGTCCTGCCTGTTGAGGCTAGGGTGTCCCAGATTAGACTAGGTCTGGTTAACAGGAGTGTTTATGGTTCTGCCTGTTGAGGCTAGGGTGTCCCAGATTAGACTAGGTCTGGTTAACAGGAGTGTTTAAGGTCCTGCCTGTTGAGACTAGGGTGTCCCAGATTAGACTAGGTCTGGTTAACAGGAGTGTTTATGGTTCTGCCTGTTGAGACTAGGGTGTCCCAGATTAGACTAGGTCTGGTTAACAGGAGTGTTTATGGTTCTGCCTGTTGAGACTAGGGTGTCCCAGATTAGACTAGGTCTGGTTAACAGGAGTGTTTAAGGTCCTGCCTGTTGAGACTAGGGTGTCCCAGATTAGACTAGGTCTGGTTAACAGGAGTGTTTAAGGTCCTGCCTGTTGAGACTAGGGTGTCCCAGATTAGACTAGGTTTGGTTTACAGGAGTGTTTATGGTTCTGCCTGTTGAGGCTAGGGTGTCCCAGATTAGACTAGGTTTGGTTTACAGGAGTGTTTATGGTCCTGCCTGTTGAGGCTAGGGTGTCTCAGATTAGACTAGGTTTGGTTTAGAGGAGTGTTTATGGTCCTGCCTGTTGAGGCTAGGGTGTCCCAGATTAGACTAGGTCTGGTTAACAGGAGTGTTTATGGTCCTGCCTGTTGAGACTAGGGTGTCCCAGATTAGACTAGGTCTGGTTAACAGGAGTGTTTATGGTCCTGCCTGTTGAGACTAGGGTGTCCCAGATTAGACTAGGTCTGGTTAACAGGAGTGTTTATTGTCCTGCCTGTTGAGACTAGGGTGTCCCAGATTAGACTAGGTCTGGTTAACAGGAGTGTTTATGGTCCTGCCTGTTGAGGCTAGGGTGTCCCAGATTAGACTAGGTCTGGTTAACAGGAGTGTTTATGGTCCTGCCTGTTGAGACTAGGGTGTCCCAGATTAGACTAGGTCTGGTTAACAGGAGTGTTTAAGGTCCTGCCTGTTGAGACTAGGGTGTCCCAGATTAGACTAGGTCTGGTTAACAGGAGTGTTTATGGTCCTGCCTGTTGAGACTAGGGTGTCCCAGATTAGACTAGGTCTGGTTAACAGGAGTGTTTATGGTCCTGCCTGTTGAGACTAGGGTGTCCCAGATTAGACTAGGTCTGGTTAACAGGAGTGTTTATGGTCCTGCCTGTTGAGACTAGGGTGTCCCAGATTAGACTAGGTTTGGTTTACAGGAGTGTTTATGGTCCTGCCTGTTGAGGCTAGGGTGTCTGAGATTAGACTAGGTTTGGTTTAGAGGAGTGTTTATGGTTCTGCCTGTTGAGACTAGGGTGTCCCAGATTAGACTAGGTTTAGTTTACAGGAGTGTTTATGGTTCTGCCTGTTGAGACTAGGGTGTCCCAGATTAGACTAGGTCTGGTTAACAGGAGTGTTTAAGGTCCTGCCTGTTGAGACTAGGGTGTCCCAGATTAGACTAGGTCTGGTTTACAGGAGTGTTTATGGTCCTGCCTGTTGAGACTAGGGTGTCCCAGATTAGACTAGGTCTGGTTAACAGGAGTGTTTAAGGTCCTGCCTGTTGAGACTAGGGTGTCCCAGATTAGACTAGGTTTGGTTTACAGGAGTGTTTATGGTTCTGCCTGTTGAGGCTAGGGTGTCCCAGATTAGACTAGGTCTGGTTAACAGGAGTGTTTAAGGTCCTGCCTGTTGAGACTAGGGTGTCCCAGATTAGACTAGGTCTGGTTAACAGGAGTGTTTATGGTTCTGCCTGTTGAGGCTAGGGTGTCCCAGATTAGACTAGGTCTGGTTAACAGGAGTGTTTATGGTTCTGCCTGTTGAGACTAGGGTGTCCCAGATTAGACTAGGTCTGGTTAACAGGAGTGTTTATGGTTCTGCCTGTTGAGACTAGGGTGTCCCAGATTAGACTAGGTCTGGTTAACAGAGTGTTTAAGGTCCTGCCTGTTGAGACTAGGGTGTCCCAGATTAGACTAGGTCTGGTTAACAGGAGTGTTTAAGGTCCTGCCTGTTGAGACTAGGGTGTCCCAGATTAGACTAGGTTTGGTTTACAGGAGTGTTTATGGTTCTGCCTGTTGAGGCTAGGGTGTCCCAGATTAGACTAGGTTTGGTTTACAGGAGTGTTTATGGTCCTGCCTGTTGAGGCTAGGGTGTCCCAGATTAGACTAGGTTTGGTTTAGAGGAGTGTTTATGGTCCTGCCTGTTGAGGCTAGGGTGTCCCAGATTAGACTAGGTCTGGTTAACAGGAGTGTTTATGGTCCTGCCTGTTGAGACTAGGGTGTCCCAGATTAGACTAGGTCTGGTTAACAGGAGTGTTTATGGTCCTGCCTGTTGAGACTAGGGTGTCCCAGATTAGATTAGGTCTGGTTAACAGGAGTGTTTATGGTCCTGCCTGTTGAGACTAGGGTGTCCCAGATTAGACTAGGTCTGGTTAACAGGAGTGTTTATGGTCCTGCCTGTTGAGGCTAGGGTGTCCCAGATTAGACTAGGTCTGGTTAACAGGAGTGTTTATGGTCCTGCCTGTTGAGACTAGGGTGTCCCAGATTAGACTAGGTCTGGTTAACAGGAGTGTTTAAGGTCCTGCCTGTTGAGACTAGGGTGTCCCAGATTAGACTAGTTCTGGTTAACAGGAGTGTTTATGGTCCTGCCTGTTGAGGCTAGGGTGTCCCAGATTAGACTAGGTCTGGTTAACAGGAGTGTTTATGGTCCTGCCTGTTGAGACTAGGGTGTCCCAGATTAGACTAGGTTTGGTTTACAGGAGTGTTTATGGTCCTGCCTGTTGAGGCTAGGGTGTCCCAGATTAGACTAGGTTTGGTTAACAGGAGTGTTTATGGTCCTGCCTGTTGAGGCTAGGGTGTCCCAGATTAGACTAGGTCTGGTTAACAGGAGTGTTTATGGTCCTGCCTGTTGAGACTAGTGTGTCCCAGATTAGACTAGGTCTGGTTAACAGGAGTGTTTATGGTCCTGCCTGTTGAGACTAGGGTGTCCCAGATTAGACTAGGTTTGGTTAACAGGAGTGTTTATGGTCCTGCCTGTTGAGGCTAGGGTGTCCCAGATTAGACTAGGTTTAGTTTACAGGAGTATTTATGGTCCTGCCTGTTGAGACTAGGGTGTCCCAGATTAGACTAGGTTTGGTTTACGGGAGTGTTTATGGTCCTGCCTGTTGAGACTAGGGTGTCCCAGATTAGACTAGGTCTGGTTAACAGGAGTGTTTAAGGTCCTGCCTGTTGAGACTAGGGTGTCCCAGATTAGACTAGGTTTGGTTTACAGGAGTGTTTATGGTTCTGCCTGTTGAGGCTAGGGTGTCCCAGATTAGACTAGGTCTGGTTAACATGAGTGTTTAAGGTCCTGCCTGTTGAGACTAGGGTGTCCCAGATTAGACTAGGTCTGGTTAACAGGAGTGTTTATGGTTCTGCCTGTTGAGACTAGGGTGTCCCAGATTAGACTAGGTCTGGTTAACAGGAGTGTTTATGGTTCTGCCTGTTGAGACTAGGGTGTCCCAGATTAGACTAGGTCTGGTTAACAGGAGTGTTTAAGGTCCTGCCTGTTGAGACTAGGGTGTCCCAGATTAGACTAGGTCTGGTTAACAGGAGTGTTTAAGGTCCTGCCTGTTGAGACTAGGGTGTCCCAGATTAGACTAGGTTTGGTTTACAGGAGTGTTTATGGTTCTGCCTGTTGAGGCTAGGGTGTCCCAGATTAGACTAGGTTTGGTTTACAGGAGTGTTTATGGTCCTGCCTGTTGAGGCTAGGGTGTCTCAGATTAGACTAGGTTTGGTTTAGAGGAGTGTTTATGGTCCTGCCTGTTGAGGCTAGGGTGTCCCAGATTAGACTAGGTCTGGTTAACAGGAGTGTTTATGGTCCTGCCTGTTGAGACTAGGGTGTCCCAGATTAGACTAGGTCTGGTTAACAGGAGTGTTTATGGTCCTGCCTGTTGAGACTAGGGTGTCCCAGATTAGACTAGGTCTGGTTAACAGGAGTGTTTATGGTCCTGCCTGTTGAGACTAGGGTGTCCCAGATTAGACTAGGTCTGGTTAACAGGAGTGTTTATGGTCCTGCCTGTTGAGGCTAGGGTGTCCCAGATTAGACTAGGTTTGGTTAACAGGAGTGTTTATGGTCCTGCCTGTTGAGACTAGGGTGTCCCAGATTAGACTAGGTCTGGTTAACAGGAGTGTTTAAGGTCCTGCCTGTTGAGACTAGGGTGTCCCAGATTAGACTAGGTCTGGTTAACAGGTGTGTTTATGGTCCTGCCTGTTGAGACTAGGGTGTCCCAGATTAGACTAGGTTTGGTTAACAGGAGTGTTTATGGTCCTGCCTGTTGAGACTAGGGTGTCCCAGATTAGACTAGGTTTGGTTTACAGGAGTGTTTATGGTCCTGCCTGTTGAGGCTAGGGTGTCCCAGATTAGACTAGGTTTGGTTTACAGGAGTGTTTATGGTCCTGCCTGTTGAGACTAGGGTGTCCCAGATTAGACTAGGTCTGGTTAACAGGAGTGTTTATGGTCCTGCCTGTTGAGACTAGGGTGTCCCAGATTAGACTAGGTCTGGTTAACAGGAGTGTGTATGGTCCTGCCTGTTGAGACTAGGGTGTCCCAGATTAGACTAGGTTTGGTTTACAGGAGTGTTTATGGTCCTGCCTGTTGAGGCTAGGGTGTCTGAGATTAGACTAGGTTTGGTTTAGAGGAGTGTTTATGGTCCTGCCTGTTGAGACTAGGGTGTCCCAGATTAGACTAGGTCTGGTTAACAGGAGTGTTTATGGTCCTGCCTGTTGAGACTAGGGTGTCCCAGATTAGACTAGGTCTGGTTAACAGGAGTGTTTAAGGTCCTGCCTGTTGAGACTAGGGTGTCCCAGATTAGACTAGGTCTGGTTAACAGGAGTGTTTATGGTCCTGCCTGTTGAGACTAGGGTGTCCCAGATTAGACTAGGTCTGGTTAACAGGGAGTGTTTATGGTCCTGCCTGTTGAGACTAGGGTGTCCCAGATTAGACTAGGTCTGGTTAACAGGAGTGTTTATGGTCCTGCCTGTTGAGACTAGGGTGTCCCAGATTAGACTAGGTCTGGTTAACAGGAGTGTTTATGGTCCTGCCTGTTGAGGCTAGGGTGTCCCAGATTAGACTAGGTCTGGTTAACAGGAGTGTTTATGGTCCTGCCTGTTGAGACTAGGGTGTCCCAGATTAGACTAGGTCTGGTTAACAGGAGTGTTTATGGTCCTGCCTGTTGAGACTAGGGTGTCCCAGATTAGACTAGGTTTGGTTAACAGGAGTGTTTATGGTCCTGCCTGTTGAGACTAGGGTGTCCCAGATTAGACTAGGTCTGGTTAACAGGAGTGTTTAAGGTCCTGCCTGTTGAGACTAGGGTGTCCCAGATTAGACTAGGTCTGGTTA
>NW_027016595.1:0-1911 GCF_036934945.1 Oncorhynchus masou masou | reverse complement strand
ACTACCTCATGCAAATTGTATATTGTCATGGCCTCTGTTTTCTCACATTCTCTCACTCTCTCCCATACACCTCCCTTGAGTTACCCCACTCAACACCTCTCTGACTCTCTCGCGCTACCTCTCTCATAGGTATTCATTCATGGAGCGTGTGACAATCATACCTTGTTGCGCTGTCAGGTACAGTCAAGACTGTCAAAGCAATTAAGAGTAATCTCTGCCACTTTGGGCCATACATAATAGCCATACATACAAGTGGGAGCATAGAGCAATCAGAAAAACATATAGTCGGGTAATTGTATGGTTCCTTTAACAACCAGCTAATTACCATTTGGGGGTCAGGGGATGACGCTCAACTAAAACACCACCTGTATGTGTCCAGGAAGATTATTACCAGGAAGACCCAAATTAAAGTCTTGTATAATTGATTGGCATGGCACCTCTGCGTTATTGTTACTGTTGTGTTTGAGTTGCAAACCGTCAGAGTTAACCACCCACCTAGTATCCCGTCAACATTTTCCTCATTATACAAGATCCCCTGGAATACACTCCGGGCATTTAGCTAAATACCGCCAGGCTGCGGCTCTCGGAACAGTAAGTGAGAAAGCAAATCAGACCGGTTTTAATAGCTGAGGCCTTTAATGAATGAGTTGGGACCTCATTTGCATGCAAGGCACTTCCTGGCACATTCCAACTGCATATTCTTTGCATACATTACTCATTAGGTGTAGTATTGTGTGCGGAGAGCACTTGCGAGGGCAATCCGTCGAGTTCATGAGGGGCCGTCTGTTTGAAGGAGTTTGGGGAGGAGGGGGGAGTTATATATTTTTCTAAATATTGCCGCTCATTGTGTGTCTCTCCGATGGAGTCGAAGAGTGTCCACTCGACAGGTAATAAAGGCCATGCCTCGGGGTCGGTCCATGGGTGGGTCTCAATCACGATGACTGTATTCATGAAGATGGACAGGCCCCGTAGAGATAGCACACATTTCAGGAATTCACCTGGATGTTGTATGGAACACATTCTGCTGCTCTGACTGGCTGCAGAGGCTTCGAGCAACAGACCTTCTGAAAAGTCCCTCATAGAACTTCACAGCAGCAGTACCTAGGTAGTGATCCCAACTCATAGGTGATCCTAACTCACTGTGAACATAGCACAAATATGTTATCGGGTTTGTTTCATCACTAGAAATGTTCAAATTACAATCGATGATTCCTTTTTGAAATAGCATCTATTTGAATAAGATATCTTCCAAGCTGCACTTCATGCAACTGCACTTAACTCAACAACCCAATTGTCATTTAATTCATTTATGGTTGAAAAGTCACGTTGGAAATAATCTCTCGCCAGACTCAAAGCGCTCTGCACGCAGACAGCTGCTGTAAGAAGTCTAAAGAGACTACCTTCGAATTATTGAGCACATTGGGATACCAACTGGCAAAGTGGTTTCCTGGGTGCAGTTCATTTCAAATAGGAAGAAAAGAGAAACAAGTAATGGAAGAAAACCCCAGGTGTGAAACCTAGGCCGGCCTGTTGATGAACTGTATCTTACAGCCTTCTTGCATCATAATATACAGGACATGAGTATTTTATTCATCCACGTCATGTTTAATAAAAACATGCCCATGAAGCACCAAACACATACTTTGCCTTTGCCTAGCCAAATGACTGTTCTCTTTTCCTTCATCTTATCAGCAAGACATTAGCAGATTTAGCACTGATAGTTTTAAGTAATCAAAACAACAAGAAAATCTTATTTACAATCGAGGCCTACCCCAGCCGACGCTGGGCCAATTGTGTGCCGCCCTATGTGATATGGGCCCGTGCAATCTTCAATTGCCATAGATACATGGCTGAATTCATTTAGGGCTCATTTTTTTAGACATAACTGCAATTTACATTGTAAATGTTCTT